>NW_015170392.1:16233-33738 GCF_001447785.1 Gekko japonicus
CACTTTAAAAAAAAACATGCAGAAATCAAAAAAGCTGCAAATATCTGAGGCACACTTTCACAGACTTCATTGTTTTAAGCCTGGGAAACATCAGCTTGGAGCATGACCCACATGTATGTAGGCACAAATGGCAGGTATGGCATATGGAGGGGCAAGCCTGGGAGCAGCAACAGCATACATCATTTCTTCTCACCAGCACCGATCATATTACATAAGAGCAGAAGAAGAACCCTGCTGGGTCAGACCATTGGTCCATATATTCCAGCCTCCTGTCTCACATAGTGGCCAACCAGTTCCTCTGGATGACCAACAACAGGGCATGGAGGCCGAGACTTTCCTAAGAACATAAGAAGAGCCCTGCTGGATCAAATTAGTGGTCCATCTAGTCCAGCATCCTGTCTCCCAAAATAGCCAACCAGTTCCTCTGGAGGGCCAACAACAGGGCAGAGAGGCTGAGGCCTTCCTAACAACATAAGAAGAGCCCTGCTAGATCAGACCAGTGGTCCATCTAGTCCAGCATCCTGTCTCCCAAAATAGCCACCCAGTTCCTCTGGAGGGCCAACAACAGGGCAGAGAGGCTGAGGCCTTCCTAACAACATAAGAAGAGCCCTGCTAGATCAGACCAGTGGTCCATCTAGTCCAGCATCCTGTCTCCCAAAATAGCCAACCAGTTCCTCTGGAGGGCCAACAACAGGGCAGAGGGGCCGAGGCCTTCCTAAGAACATCAGAAGAGCCCTGCTGGATCAGACCAGTGTTCCACCCAGTCCAGCATCCTGTCTCACACAGGGGCCAACCAGGTCCTCTGGAGGGCCAACAACAGATCATAGAGTCCGAGGCCTTCCCCTGAGGTTGCCTCCTGGCTCTGAGATTCAGAGGATTAGTGCCTCTGAATGCTGAGGTTCCTCTCAGTCACCATGACTAAAAGTCATCATGGATTCCTCCTCTGTTAATCTATCTAATCCCTTTTGAAAGCTGTTTATTCCTGTGGCCATCACTACATTCTCTGGCAGTGCTTTCCACATTTTAATCTCTCTCTCTCTCCCTCTCTCCCAACCAAATGCAAATGCAAATGGAGCATCCGTACCTTTAGCCTTTCATTGGTTTGATTAAAAACATTTACAGACCAACTCTATGAAGATAAGAACATAAGAACATAAGAGACGCCAATGTTGGATCAGGCCAAAGGCCCATCGAGTCCAACACTCTGTATCACACAGTGGCCAGAAATACCAGTGCCATCAGGAGGTCCACCAGATCTAGAACATAAGTAGAGCTGTGACTGGATCAGACCAAAGGCCCATCAAGTCCAGCCTTCTGTTCACACAGTGGTTGACCAACTGCCTCTAAGAAGTGCTTGAGCTGGCTGATTGCAACACATCCTCTCTCAAGAGGCATACTGCCTCTGGTACTGGAGGGAATCAATATCCATCAGGACTCATAGCCATTGATAGCCCTGTCCTCCATGAATGTGCCCATTCCTCTTTTAAAGCCTTCCAAGTTGGTGGTCATTGTAAAATACTGGGTTCACACATAACGGTCACATCCTGTGGCAGGGAGTTCCACAATTTATAACTTTGTGGCTTGTGAAGACGCAGTTCCATTTGTCTATTCTGAATTTCTCACCCTTCAGCTTCAGTAGATGATCCTGGATTTGATTCCCTGCTCCTCCACATGCAGCTGCTGGCGTGACCTCGGGTCAGTTACAAGTTCTTTCAGAGCTGTTCTCTCACAAGCAGTTCTCTCAGAGCGCTCTCAGCCCCACCTACCTCACAGTGTGCCTGCTGTGGGGAGGGGAAGGGAAAGGAGATTGTAAACTGCTCCGAGACTCCTTCAGATAGTGAAGGGTGGGGAATAAATCCAATTTCCTCCTCCTCCTCCTCTCCTCCTCCTCCTATTATGGGAGATTCCAATCTATAGATACCAACAGGCTCAGACAGGAGTGAATCTGCATTGGGTTACACTGTTATACACCCACATTTCTAAAATAAATATCCATCCGAACGGTTATGTCTTCTTCTATACAACCATTCCTGTTTCCTCCTCCTTTGGATCTGGTCTTCTCCCCTCCCTCTGTCTTCAGAAATACTCTCTGAACAATGCAAAAAGAGAAATGGACTAGGTGCTGGTGATGCCAACCCCTTTAGGACAGGTGGGATATCCCGTGGTTGGTACCCCCAACCCACCAGTTGAAGAGAACTGCATATGGAATAGTGTTCAAGTCCTTGCTATGCACAACACCATCCACGTTCACCCCCAAGGCATCAGAACCTAGTTATTTGAGCAGTTAAACACAGACTAGCGAACAGGAACCCCTCTGTCTTTTGCAGCAGCCACTTATGCGACTCATTGCTGCACTTATCAATATTATCTCAAAACACTGTGGTTATTCTGGAGACGGGCCTTCCATTTTAAGTTGTGTTTTGTGGGAGCTTCGACAGTTCCTGTGCGAAAGATAGCAAAGGCAGTTGGATCATTAAATCAGATTATTTGAAAAGAAATCCCCCCCTCTTCTCTCTAAAGCGTATTACCCCTTTAGGACATGCTTGCCATTTGCCTGCTTCAGGTGGACGACCTTCTGGCAGATGGGACCCCTCACCTGCCCTTGTGTTTGTGTGGGCCAAAAATGTGATTGGTCATGCAGCAGCTGGAAGTGGAGGAGTGGGTAATCAAACCCAGTTCTCCCAGATTAGAGTCCGCACACTTAACCACTACACCAAACTAATAATTAAAGAATAATTATCAAGTGGAATTCACTGTTTCAGGAAGTAGTGATGGCTATGAGCACAGACAGCTTCAAGAGGGGATTGGATAAACATCTGGAGCAGAGGTCCATCAGTGGCTATTAGCCCCAAGGCATAGATGGAAGACTCTGTCTGGGGCAGTGATGCTCTGTCTTCTTGGTGCTTGGGGGGCAGCAGTGGGAGGGCTTCTGGAGTTCTGTCCCTGCTGGTGGACCTCCTGATGTTCCCCAGGTTAGCCACGGTGTGACACAGAGTGGTGGACTGAATGGGCCATTGGCCTGATCCAAAATGGCTTCTCTTACGTGCTTGTGTCTGGGGCAGGGATGCTCTGTATTTTTGGTGCTTGGGGGCAGCAGTGGGAGGGCTTCTGGAGTTCTGGCCCTGCTGGTGGACCTCCTTGCCACGTCAAGGCAGCGACCCATGAGAGAGGGTATGTGTGGAGAGCATGTCACATTTTAAGCTCCTCGTAATTTTAAAGGAACAGAGGTGTGTAGCTAAACAGGTGTGCAGGTAACTTAACATCTGGGCCTCTCCATTACAGACCCCTTTTGACTTCCATTTTGTTAAAAAAAAACCCGGACGTATCTGCTTCCGGGGAGTTCGCCCCCCCCCCCACCATTGCCAAGAGGATTCATTTCCTAAACAACAAGAAATACTTTGAAATAAATGTGCAGTGACAAGCAGGGACCTTGTTCATTTATTTCTCCATTTCTTATACCTCCTAAATAAGATGTCATGTCCTTTCCTGATTTCCCAAACAGATAGGATAAACATAACACCGCTACCGTGAGCAAAATGGCTTCATTGTACAGTTACCTCTATTCAATATACTCCCGAGATGCAGAAATAATTTTTCACCTGTCTTATACACACTTTCACACACATTGACAGCGCGCGAGCGAGCAATTCATCAGGTGCATTCTTACTGGAGAGTGTCCAAAATCTATACTTAGTCATCACAAGAACACTAGGCTTAATCTTCTTGGCATAAATGGGGTAGTCTACCATCTCTAGGGAACGGACTAATTTTTTTTTTTACCCTCAAAATGTTTTCAAGGGATAAAGTTTGTTTCGTTAGCTTCTGTTTTCTTTTCTGGCGCTAGCGCCAACCGTCCTAACCTCCTGGGGGGATTCCTTTAGAACTTGCAGAAGTTGTTGTTTAAGAGAGAGAGAGAGAGAGAGAATAATATAAAGATGGTGTGAAGTGCCATCAAATCACGCCCGGGTGCCAGAGGTGGCACTCAGAGCTCTCTCTGTGGCCACGCGTGCCATCGCCCCAGCCAGGCCCAGATCATCATTAAAGTGTCGAATTCTCTGCCAAGTAATTTTAAGTAAATGAAAGCATTTGGGATTGCTTTCCTTACTTTGCTTGGATCCTCTTAAGTTAATGTGTGAGTTGTTTTTTTCTAAAGTAAAACCTCAGGATTCAGGTTAAATGGCCGCGTTGGCACTTTGTGATAAATAAGTGGGTTTTGGCAGAGGTCATTTCGGGGGGATCGCGGGGGAACACAGTTCCCCCGGGTGAGGTGCGGGGGGCGGGGCACACGACAAAGCCCCACCCCCTGCTTCCAGCCGCCCCGCTTCTGGCCCTCATTCAGCCAGGAGGAGGCAGGAGAAGAGGGAGGGTAAGTTGCTTCCTCCCCGCCTCTCCCCACCCCTGCCTGCCTGGGGCTGGGGAGGGCCTTGGTGGGGCTTCCTCGCACTCCCGCCGGCCTTGCAGGTCCACCGCTGGGCCCCTGATATCAGGGGGTGTGGCATATGCTATTTAGTTATGCTAATGAGTTCCCCTAGCTCTTTTTCTACAAAACGACCCCTGGGTTTTGGGTCGCAGTTTGGGCACTCGGTCTCTAAAAGGTTCGCCATCACTGCCATAGAGTTTTCAAGGCAAGAGACATTCAGAGGCCTGACTCTGCCTAGCAACCCTGGGCTTCCTTGGTGGTCTCCCACTCAAGTACTAACCAGGGCTGACCCTGCTTAGCTTCCGAGATTTTTAAAATTATTATTTAGATTTTTATTTATTTATTTCATTAAGCTCCTATCCCGCCCTTCCCTTCCGCAGCAGGCTCAGGGCGGCTCACAGCATTACTACAGATAAACTATTTCTCAGATAAAATGACAACGGATTACAATAAATTAAGTCTAAAAACAATACACAAAGTGCTCGCAGGGACATATAACATGGCGGGAGTCCAACAATCAGTTTAGGGCATGGTCTGGGTCACATAGGCGAGGCGCACACTATTCAATGGTGTTAATGATGTTATTGACATTGTTAAAGTATTAATAATATTGATGGTATTGGGGCCAGAAGGAGCTGCGGTGGCTCAAGTGGTTAAGACACTGAACTGCTGGCTGTGGAAGGTCAGTAGTTCAGCAGTTCGAGACCCGGGTGCCGCATGACGGAGTGAGCTCCCGTCTCTAGTTCCAGCTCCTGCCAACCTAGCAGTTCGAAAGCAAGAAATTGCAAGTAGATAAATAGGTACCACTTCGGTGGGAAGGTAACAGCATTCCGTGCACCTTGGTGTTTAGTCATGCTGGCCACATGACCACGGAAACATCTTCGGACATCTTCGGCTTTGAAACGGAGATGAGCACCGCAACCCTAGAGTCGGATTCGACTTGCTTTTGAGCAAGGGTACCTTTACCTTTACCTATTGGGGCCAGGGCCTCAGATGGTAATGGGTGGCTCCTTAATCAAACTTGTCCTCGTGGAAGAGCTTCGTGGTGGAAAAGCTCTGTTTTACAGGCCCTGTGGGACTGTAAAAGGTCCCGCAGGGCCCTGATGTCTTCTGGGAGCTCATTCCACCAGTATGGAGCTTTCACTGAAAAGGTCCATGTGAGCTCTGGGCGGGTTACAATCACAAGATAACGATATCATTTAAATAATTAAAACCACATTTCTGCTAAAACCCAACCAAACACAGTCAGGGTGGATTCACCTTGACAATGATGCTCAGTTTGGGCTGGCTATATTTGGCCGGTGGAGGAGGCCGAGATAGATTTCGATGTCCACCACCTCACCCGAAAGCCTGGCAGAACAGCTCTGTCTTGCCGGCCTTCAGAACTGTAACAAATCCTGCAGGGCCCTAATCTCGAAAAGGAACTTGTTCCACCAGTGGGTCCTGGCCCCACTGGTGGACCTCCTGATGGCACCTGGTCTTTTTGGCCACTGTCAGACAGAGTGTTGGACTGGAGGGGCCATTGGCCTGACCCAACATTGGCTTCTCTTATGGTCTTATGTCCGGGGCAGTGATGCTCTGTATTCTTGGTGCTGGGGGGGGGGAGACAGGGGGAGGGCGGGTCCTGGCCCCACTGGTGGACCTCCTGATGGCACCTGGTCTTTTTGGCCACTGTGAGACACAGAGTGTTGGACTAGATGGGCCATTGGCCTGACCCAACGTTGGCTTCTCTTATGTTCTCATATATTCTTATGTTCTCACCAAGCTAGGGCCAGGACAGGAAAAAAAAACTGGCCCTAGTTGAGACCAGTCGGATATCCTTGGGGCTGGGGACAACCAGAAGAAGAGGAAGAAGAAGAAGAAGAAGATGATGATGATGATTGATGATGATGATGATGATGATGATTGATGATGATGATGATGATGATGATGATGATGATGATGATGATGATGATGATGATGATGATGATGATGATACTTTCAATTTATTAATGACTTTCCACAGTGGGCTCAAAGCAATGTACAGTTACACATTTTTAGACAGGGGATTAACAATGTTCATAGGGGATAGGGAAGACAACATATATTCATTTAATTGCACACGCTGTCACTGCACCGGTGTAAACGTCTTCTGGCTTTTGTTGATCAATTGAGCACAACGCTCTGTGAGGGACATATGGGGAGAGGTGGTCCCAAAGATATGTAAGGTCAGACTAGCCTGAGGATCAGGAAAGTGGGGTTATCATTATTTAAACAATTCCAATCCAGTTTTATGTCCAGTTGATTCTTAAGGGCAAAGGAGTAGACATATGAATCTAGCTTCTCTGTAGAAGTAGGGAAGACTTTATAGAGAGGAAGTATTTGGAGGTACAGAAGGAAACTGAGACTGGGAACAGCAGCCGTGAGGGAGCTAGAAAATATCCTTAAGTGTAAGGATGTGTTGCTGGTGACCAAGATCAAGATAATTCATGCCAAAGTATGCCCCATTGCTATGTATGGGTGGAAAAGTTGGACACATGAATACATGACACTGCCTAATACTGAATCAGACTCTTGGTCCATCAAAATCAATATTGTCTACTCAGATTGGCAGCAGCTCTCCAAGGTCTCAGGTAGAGACACATCATGTACTGCCAGATCTTTCTAATTGGAGATACCGGGGATTGAACCTGGGACCTTCTGCATGCTAAGCAGATGCTCCACCACTCAGCTACGGCCCTTCCTAAGTTGAACAATGGAGAAAACTGATAGGAAGAAAGCTGATTCCTTTAACATTTGGTGTCGGAGAAGAGTAGTAGTAGAAGAAGAACCCGCCGAAAAAGATGGGTTCTAGATCAAATCAAGCCTGAACTCTCACTAGAAGCTAATATGACTAAACTGAGGCTATTGTACTTTGGTGACATAATGAAACGACGAGAGTCACTGGAAAAGACAATCATGCTAGGAAAAGTTGAAGGCAGCAGGAAAAGAGAAAGACCCAACAGGAGATGGGTGGACTCAACGTGGGCCCTCAGTTTGCAAGATCAGAGCAAGGCTTTTAATGAGAGGACGTTCCGGAGATCATTCATTCATAGGCTCACCATAAGTCAGAAGTTACTTGATGGCACTTCACACAGACTCACATTTCTCTGATGACAAAAGCCCGAGCTCTTTGAAAGAAAAGACAATGTGACATTGGAGTTGTATCCGACCACAAAGAAGGTAGCCCGATACCGAGTGCTTCCCCTAGCGCTGCACGTTTGCATACAACTAAAACATGGGTTTTAGTTCAGCTGTGGTGGCTCAAGTGGTTAAAACACTAAACTGCGGGCTGTGGAAGGTCGGTAGTTCAGCAGTTCGAGACCCGGGTCTGCCGCATGACGGAGTGAGCTCCCGTCTCTAGTTCCAGCTCCTGCCAACCTAGCAGTTCGAAAGCAAGAAATTGCAAGAAGATAAATAGGTACTGCTTTGGTGGGAAGGTAATAGCGTTCCGTGTGCCTTGGTGTTTAGTCATGCCAGCCACATGACCACGAAAATGTCTTCGGACAGCGCTGGCTCTTCGGGTTTGAAACAGAGATGAGCACCGCAACCCTAGAGTCGGACTCGACTGGCTTTCAAGCAAGGGGACCTTTACCTTTACCTTAAAACATGGGTCCCTAACAATCCACCCTTGAGCATTCGGAAATCCGTGCCTCCCTGGTGCTTCCTTTTAGGTCGGGGCCTCTTTCCCCAGAAAAGGTGCCCCAGCGGCAGCCACTGAAGTGCTTCAGACCGCAGAGAATAATGTGTTTATTTTAGTCTCTCAAAAGGTCAGCAAAGCCAAACAGCAGTAAATTACACTGCTAAAAATGCATTGTCTGTCAACACAACACACTTTCACAGCTGGTTTCCTCCCCTGTTTGTTAGGTTTGTATTTATTCAATCAATGGATTGTGCTGACTGCCGGGCAGTTTTTGCTTTGTGATTTGGAGACAGGGGTGTCAAGGAATGAAGGGCACCGACGGGGCCTCCAGTGGATGTTGCATTACAAAAATTGTAACTCAAATGGGGCAGAAATATTTTAAAATGGGGCTAATATTCCAGAGCACTCATTCTTGTTTGCCCTAACTTTTGTTGTGTGTTTATTGGGTGTTTTGTTTTGTTTTGGAAAAAGCTGTTATGTCGAGAGAGTCTATTTATAGGCTATACAGAGGTGAAACTCTGTGGTCTGTCAAGGGAAATGGCACATAGCAAAGGAATTAGGAGTCCTTTTCTGCAAGGCTGCTGGGTTCCTTGAAGCAGCCATCTGGGAATGGGGGATGGATTTACCAGGAGCGTGGAGGAAATGCAGAATCAGCCAAGGCCATGAAATGAAAGGTATTGATAGCTAATACCTTTAATTGAGCCCAGTAACTGATGGGCCCTATGTGGAGACATCACCAGTACCGGTATTCCCAGTAGTCATGTATGGCTGTGAGAGTTGGACTATAAGGAAGGCCGAGCGCCGAAGAATACATTCTTTTGAACTATGGTGCTGGAGAAGACTCTTGAGAGTCCCTTGGACTGCAAGAAGATCAAGTCAGTCAATCCTAAAAGAAATCAACCCTGACTGTTCCCTGGAAGGCCAGATAACGAAACTGAAGCTCGAATACTTTGGCCACCCAATGAGAAGGGAGCACTCACTGGAGAAGTTCCTGATTCTGGGAGAGATTGAAGGTCAAAGAAGAAGGGGGCGGCAAAGGATGAGATGGTTAGACAGTGTCATAGATGCAATGAACATGAAGTTGAGCAAACTTCAGAGGACGGCAGAAGACAGGAGGGCCTGGCGTGATGTGGTCCATGGGGTCGTGAAGAGTCGGACTCAACTGTGCGACTGAACAACAACAAAACTGATGGTCCACCAGCGGCGTGACTGCAGAGTGCCAGTAGTATGAAATGAATCCTAGTTAGAATAAATCTCTGGTTTTATATTCTATCTGAACCAAGCCAATGTTTATATGTCGATGTACCAAGGTAGGAAGCACTATACTGTGGTTGTGTTTAACAGCAACAAATGCCTCCAAAAAGAAGCAGCCGGGACCAGAAACATTCCTCCGGGTTCAGGAAGCTGACCCCTTCCATTTCCTGCACCGCACAGTGCCAGAGAGTGCGGAACATCGTTTTGTTTTCCCGCCTTTACAGCTTGCTTGTTTTCACCGAGAACATCTGTAAGGTGGAATAAGACAGGATCCCAGGCTGCACTGAATTTCAGAAGTGCTCTCATTAAATCTATTTTTAAAAGTGTGACAGTTTTGTACCGGTCTGATGTTCTGATCCCAAAGGCCCTCCTAAACATCTGCGTGGAGTGTGCTTGTCTCGCACGGAACGGTTGGAAGCGGCATATTTCTGGCATTGCAGCTGTGTTCCATGCCAAAGAAGTTTCGAAAGGGCAACTTTCCAGTGACTTTTAGAGAGGGGAGAGAAGGCCAGCCTTGCCGGTAAGAAAGCAGGTTCAAAGAAAACCCACACAAGACCACATCAACAAATCAACTGCACATGGAATGTCCACAGGACTCAGTAGCGCTCAGGATGTACTGGTGATTTTATGTGCCGAAGTGCGGCATCAATAAAAGTAGATCAAGTACGTAAGACTGTATTGCACGTTTAAGACCAACAAAGTTTTAGTCAAGATGTGAGCTTTCGTGCACATACATACTTCATCAGACGATGAAATGGAATTTCGTGCACACGAAAGCTCGCATCTTGAATAAAACTTTGTTGGTCTTAAAGGTGCCACTGGACTCTGTTCCGTTCCTTCAGACCAACACGGCTGCCCACTTGATTGCATGTTTGCATATTATGCTAAAATCCAAAGCACCAGGAATAAACTCATCATAGGGATGTACAAGAACCCATTTTAATTAATATCACGATTACTCAGATTATTAACAGGGCTCTTTTTGTAGCAGGGTAAGGTAAAGGTAAAGGTTCCCTTGCTCGAAAGCCAGTCGAATCCGACTCTAGGGTTGCGGTGCTCATCTCCGTTTCAAAGCCAAAGAACCAGCGCTGTCCGAAGACGTTTCCGTGGTCATGTGGCCAGCATGACTAAACACCAAGGCGCACGGAATGCTGTTACCTTCCCACCAAAGTGGTACCTATTTATCTACCTGCAATTTCTTGCTTTCGAACTGCTAGGTTGGCAGGAGCTGGAACTAGAGACGGGAGCTCACTCCGTCATGCGGCACCCGGGTCTCGAACTGCTGAACTACTGACCTTCCACAGCCTGCAGTTCAGCGTCTTCACCACTTGAGCCACCGCAGATCCTTTGTAGCAGGGACTCCTTTGCATAATAGGCGACACACCCCTAATGTAGCCAATCCTCCAAGAGCTTACAGAGTTCTTCTTACAGGGGCTACTGTAAGCTCTTGGAGGACTGGCTACATTAGGGGTGTGTCGCCTATCAACACCCCTCCTGAAATCAGTGGTTCTGGAGTGGGCAAGCACTTCTCATCTTCCACAGTGAAGACGGAGGCAAAAAATGCATTTAGCTTCTCAGCCATTTCCCTATCATCCTTCAATACTCCTTTTACCCCTTGGTCGTCCAAGGGCCCCACTGTCTCCCTGGCTGGTTTCCTGTTTCTAATGTATTTGAAGAAAGTTTTATTGTTGGTTTTTACGTTTTTTGCTATATGCTCCTCATATTCCTTTTTTGCCTGCCTGACCTCAGACTTGCATCTTTCCCAGGCTAAACAGACCCAACTCTTTCAGCCTTTCCTCGTAAGACTTGGATTCAAACCCTCTCACCATCCTGGTTGCCCTCTTCTGGACACGCTCGAGCTTGTCAACATCCTTCCTCGGGAGGTGGTGGGCTCTCCTTCTTTGGAGGTTTCCAGGCAGAGGCTAGATGGCCATCTGACAGCAATGCTGATTCTGTGAACTTAGGCAGATCATGAGAGGGAAGCCCTCCCACTGTTGCACCCCCCCCCAAGCACCAAGAATACAGGGCATCCCTTGCCCCAGACTGAGAGTTCCTATCTATACCTGGTAGCCACTGATGGACCTCTGCTCCGTCTAGACAATCCACCGCAGAGTCCGCATGCACTATTTATTTATTTTTATTTATTGCATTTCTACCCCGCCCTCCCGCAGTCGACAGGGAGTTTGGTCAGCTGTAAGCATCAGATGTGTCCCGGCAGCATTCTTTAGTCGGCGTCCTTTGATGTCGTCAGCATTTTCTCGGTCGCAGTGCTCCACATGTTATCACCATGATCTTGACCACCAGAGGAAGGCAACCTGTATCTTCTCAAGGCCATACTAAAGCATATGAAGCTGCCTTACTGGCCCCTGGTCCATCTAGCACATAAGCCGTTGCTAGTCATATATAAAGCAGGATGTCTAATTTTATTAAATGTCAAGTTCTCCACTCCTTACTTCTCCAGGGGATGGGGGGGGTTAAGGTTGCCAGATCCAGGTTGGAAAATTCCTGGAGATTTGGGGTAGGGATGCCAGCCTCCAGGTGGGACCTGGGGATCCCCTGGAATTACCGCTCATCTCCAGACTGCAGAGATCAGTTCCCCTGGAGGAAATGGTTGCTTTGGAGGGAGGACTCTATAGCACTGTACCATGCGGAGGTGTCTCCCCTCCCTAAACTCCACCATCTCCTGGATCCACCCCTAAAGTCTCCAGGTATTTTCCAACCCATACCTGGCAACCCTAATTTAGGGTAGACCCGGGGAGGGACAGGGACCTTAGTGAGGCTTCTAGTGTCCTGGCCCCACTGGTGGACCTCCTGATGGCACCTGGTATTTTTGGCCACTGTGTGACAGACTGTAGGACTAGATGGGCCATTGGCCTGATCCAACATTGGCTTCTCTTAGGTTCTTATGTAATGCCATGGAGTCCACCCTCCAAAGCAGCCATTTTCTCCATGGGATGTTATCTCTGGAGTCTGGAGATGAGCAGTAATTCCAGGGAATCCCCAGGTCCCACCTGGAGGCTGGCATCCCTAGGCAGCACCCTCTGGCTGACTTGATACCACCTGACTTGCATGGCTCAACTAGGCCTGACTGCTTGCTACTCTTCAACAGCAGCCACCCTATGAAAGCCAGTGTGGTGCAGCGGTTAGAGCTTCAAAGTAGGGTCTGCAAGACCCAGGTTCAAATCCCCATCTTGTGGTGGAAGCTGACTGGGTGATTTTGGACCAGTCACATACTTTCAGCCTAGCCAACCTCACAGGGTTGTTGTGCAGATAAAAAGGAGGAGAGAATAATGAAAGCTACTTTGGTCCCCACTGTGAAGAAAGACTGTGTTTTTCCTAGGTAGAGGCTGTGGGGGAGGGGGGTGGAGACATGACGCTGAAGACAGATAAAGGCAGATAATGGTAGGTTGGCTGTTGGGTGGGAAGGAAATAGGGTTGCCAACTCCAGGTTGGGAAATTCCTGGACATTGGAGGGGTGGAGCCTGAGGAGGGTGGGATTTGAGGATGGGAGAGAATTCAGACTGGTGTAATGCCATAGACTCTACCCTCCAAACCAGCCATTTCCTCCATGAGAACTACCGTTGCCAGCCTCTGGGTGAGGACTGGAGATCACTCAGAATAAGAACTGTTGTCCAGGTGACAGAGATCAGTTCCCCTGAATAAAATGGCTGCTTTGGAGGGTTGAGTCTATGGCAATATACCCTTCTGAGGTGGCTTGCCTCCCAAGTCTCACTATCCAAAGGCTCCACCCCCAAATCTCCAGGAATTTCCCAACCTGGAGCTGGCAGCCCTAAGGTGAATTGATCTCTGTAGCTGGGAGATCCGTTGTGATTCCCAGAGTGCTGCGGTGGGAGGAGAGGAAGCAGGTGGGTGGCTGAGAGCACCGCCACCGCTGCTGCTGCTGCTGTGCGGGGTGGGGGAGGAAGCAGGCAGGAGGCTGGGAGAGTGATGGGGGCAGAAAGAGAGAAAGAGCAATGAGGTGAGGAGGCAGAAAAACAAAGGGAATGATGATGGGTCAGAAAGAGGGAGGAAGTAACATGCATGGAGGAGAGAGACAGAGTAAGAAAAGGGGAGGCAGTGTCGTGATTCACTTGTAATGGTAAGGCTAGCCTAGATGGGTTTGATCTAGTGTCAAAGTAAAGTGACAGCTAGAGACAGCATGTGACTGCAAGGAAGCTGGCCATAACTGGTTTGAGGCAGTCCAGCCTGGCACTAAGGTATTGCAGGAGGATTGCATCAGCTGTGTGCTGATTGGCCAGAGGTTGTATAAATGTACAGAGTGTACAGTGGACTTTTCCCCTCACATGAATCAATTGCAGCGGAGCACTTTGACACTGAGAACTGTATATAGGTGGAGGCTGGGTGTGAATAAATTCACTGTCTTTGCACCTAAGTTCTAGACTCCAGTCTTCTGTGGGTACTCTAACTCCCTTTGGGCACTGATGTGCCAGCCAGCATTCCGCGCACCGCGACAGGCAGATGGGAGAAAGGGTGTGAGAGAGGCGGGGGAGAGGGGAGGAAGCAACAGTGTGAGGAATGGGATAACCGTCCCGCAAGCTTCTTGCAGGTCCCAAATTGTGCTGTACTATTCTTCATTAAAATATGACTCTAGCCCCCTTCACGTGTTGTAGTGAACACTCATACATCTGTTTGTGATTAAAAAGCCAAAGTGCATTCACTTTATGAATGAAATCGGGGACCAACATCTGGATCAAGGTACGGTTTCTATCACATGTTCAGTTGCACACATTTTGAATGTAACGTGAGAATAACTAAATGTACGTACAATGAACAGCTAAATGTACACTGTACACAGATTGCACATGCAGCGAGGTGTTGAGGCAAGAATTAGACCCTGTGGTGTTGTCCCGCAGAAGTTGGTGATCAGTATCTACAATGGGGGATGTGGCTGTACCCCCCAGTACACTTCCTGGGGTCACATAGGGGTCAGATTCAAGGTCAATGTTTGGAATACCTTTCCATGGCACTCCTGGCTGAAATTCAGGAGGCCAACAGGCATTGCTGGATTTGCTTCCAATCTTACTTGTTGGTGGAGATTTGGCAGGTAACCAGCTATCACCACCATGACCTGTGTGGCTGCCCAGTGGGTCACCAGGGATTATATCAAATTGGTTGTAGGGTGACCCCCCTCGAGTTTTTCCAGGGGGCACAATCGTGCCATTTTTCAGATTGCACATGTATTCACCTTAACTTGTGGAGGGCACTGCTAAATCACACCTAAAATTATTTTAACTAGTTTCCAATTTGATTTGCCTGTGTTAAACAAATTAGGAGCGTGGTCAAGCCAAGTGATACTGTACCTCATACTGTATAGTTATTTTCAAAGCTCCAGTTAATTTTTTAAAGTATTTCTTTAGGACATAGATAAAATTTTAGTTCTTATTTTCTTCTAAATTGGCTGAATGTTCATATTAATTATTTAGTATAGTCTTCATACCATTTGTAGAATCTTCGCCATGTATTTTCAAAGTTGTCTTCCATTTGACCTCTCAACATTATGAAATGGAGCCAACTTCTGAGTAAACCTGCTTAAAATTGCTTCCTCGTGGTTGGGGCTTCCGGTCTGGACTCTGTGAATGGCAGTCACATCTTCGGGGAGCTCCTGAAGTCGATTCGCCCACGCGCGGCCAAGGGGGGGGATCCGCACAAGCGGAGACCCTAAGGAGCCTCAGACAGAGGTTCCGTTCCGGGGCGCACAGGGGATGGGCCTCTTTCCCGGCCAGATGGTCGGAAATTGAGGCTCGCCCCATGCCCCAATGGCCCTAGCCGCGGCAGTGCCCCGCACGGGGACTAGCAGAGCCGCCGGACGTCACTGGGTGATGAAGCGGATAAGCGTTTAAAAGGAAGATATTCGACTGAAACTGTGAGTTGCCTGTCAGGAACAGGAAACGGAGCGAAGCGCACGCCCCCCCCAACGAAAAAGCGCAAGGGAGGAGGGGGAAACTTCCCGCCCCCCCGACATAACAGAGACAGATTTAACGGGAGAAGAGGGGGGGAGTGAAATCTGAAAACAGCAGTGTTACCTTTTGGAGAATTGTTAAAAGACAGGCAGGAAGATTCATTTCCTAGCTGCGCGGCATGAACTTTTAAAAAGTAAACAATAAAATAAAGATGTCAGGGCAGAAAAGTTTGAGAAGCTGGCAAAGAAGCTGGGAGGAACTTCCAGTGCTGGCTCCTGCCTCTTGGAGCCGGCTGTCACTCAACAGGAGACTGATCTTCTGTGCCCTCTGCTGGAGCAAATGCAAAAAATCAACCAAACGTTAACAAACATGGAAAGTGTTCTCAGTAACCAGCAGCTACAATTAAATGATACAGCCAAGAAAATGGAGGAAATAGCGCAAAAATGCCTGGTCTTATCAGAAGATACTCAAAAGGTCAAGAAAAAGGTGGATAAAATGGAAAAACATCAAGAAATGCAAGATAAAAAGTTATTGATGCTTCAAATGGAAAAATCAAATTTGACTCTCCAGTTTCAGGACATAAAAGAACTGGAAAAAGAAGATCTCCGAAGTATTTTAGCGGAAGCCTTGGCAACACTCACCGGCTGGGAAGCAGATAAAATAAGCGAGGAAATGGATCTGGTTTACAGATCCTATTCCAACTTTACAAGGTTGAATAACCTGCCGGCAGAAGTGGTGGTCAAGTTTACAAAACAGAAAGTTCGGGATCAAATATTGAGAGCTTCTTCTTTAACGCCTATGAAGATTGGAGAGCAGACAGGATTTTGAAAGATGTTGCATTTGAAATTCGAATGAAAAGGAAAGCATACAAAGGACTGACCTTATTCTTGCAAAACCATCAAATTAGTTATCGCTGGTTGATTCCAGAAGGACTTACTTCCAAGTTTAAGGACAAAAAAGAGAAGATTGACTCCATTTTCAAAGCTCAAGACGTTTTGAAGAGACACGCCAGCTCGGAGGAGGCAGCACTCGCCAAATGGGAAGAATTGGACAGCGACAGAGACAGCGGCTCGGAGGGGGAAGTCAAGACTCTGGAAGACGAAGGAGCGGGGCAAGGTTCATCATACAATCTGAGAGACATAAAAGGGAGGCAGCCCAGACCATGAAGACCGGTTCGGAACGCGCAATAAACCAAAAGGACACTACTAATACACTAACAGTTATTGTTTTTTACAGGTAAAGATGAAAGACGATAGACAACTCACAGAAGAAGCCAAAAGAAGATTTCTTTAATACTAACAAAAGATTAACATACTAATGAAAGCATCACCCAACCTTTTCTTAATCCCTCTATATACCTTCCCTTTTTCTGATATTAAAAGCATAAATTCTCTCCTTTTTAGGAGAGTCAATAAAAAAAAAATTGCTTCCTCATGGTTGTAACCTTCATGTCCAACGCACCCATCGACATCAAGGAGATCTAGAAGTGCTTCATGATCCTTTGCTCTGTTGCGCACAGTGTGAAACGTGTGTCGCGCAGTGTCGTGCAGTGTGCGTCACCGGGTCAGCTTTCAGCCAAAGATCCGAATTGCACCCTGCTAAGATCCCACTGCAGTAAACCACATTCACATAGTTCTTGTGGTTAACTATGTACAGTGGTTTACTTCCAATATATACAGCACTCTCCATCAAAGTGCTCCGCCATACGCTCATACAAATAGAAGGGGTACAATGTACAGACTACATACCAGCCCATCAGCGTACTGCTGAGTCACAGTAAGATAGCTCAGCTTAGCTCCAGTCAGAACCGGTTTGTGCAGGTTCTTCAGACTGTCAGACACCTGTCAATTAGATTGGCATGATCACACATACTGAAGACTTATACTTGTCAACAACGTGGTGCATGGTCCCAAACAGAGTTGCACCCTACGAAGTCCATCAACAGGCTTAGGAGGGTGTTATCGGGATATCAGGTTAATATGGCAGAGTTTGTCCCGTCATAGAAGGGTGAGTGAGTGCAGTACATTTATTCAAATAGATTTATTTACTTATTTTATTTATTTACATTCAGCTTATATCCGCTCGAACCCCTCCCACGGGGTATCTGAGCGACTTACATAGTTTATTATCCCTAACTATGGGCACATACATCATTGGGGTGGGATTGCCTACCAGCACCCAGTGGGGTTCAGTTAGTATTTCCTCAGCTTGTCTCGGCTCGGCTCCCGGCTTCAGCTCGGCCTCTCCAT
>NW_015170392.1:34690-36096 GCF_001447785.1 Gekko japonicus
TGACATCACCGGAAGTGTGTCATAAGGCCACACACCCCACCCCCAACGGTCCCGGCCGCCGTCACCAGCCTTGCAGCTCCACTGCTGAGCCCCATGAGGGGCCCGGCGGTGGACCTCCAAGGCCGGCGGGAGTGCTAGGAAGCCCCGCGAAGGCCCTCCCTGGCCCCAGGCAGGCAGGGGTGGGGAGAGGCAGGGAGGAAGCAACTTACCCTCCCTCTTCTCCTGCCTCCTCCTGGCTGAATGAGGGCCGGAAGCGGGGCGGCCGGAAGCAGGGGGCGAGGCTTCGTCATGTGCCCCACCCCCCATACCTCACCCGGGGGAACTGCGATCCCCCGCGATCCCCCCCGAAATGACCTCTGACTATAAATCATCCGCAGGCCTTGCAGAAGAGTAAGCATGGAACATTAACAGAGGCGGTGGACAGCGTAAGTTGCAGGGGAGGGGGGAAGGTTTTCTCATTTTCTGGGTAACAGGACGATTGTTCAAATCCACGGCGAGAGCTATCTGGAGTTGCAAATCAGCTTGCCCAAAGCCTGCCGATGCTAATCTCAAATTAATTTTTTCCCTTTTGTCCCTCCCTTCCCCGACTGCACCAGTCGAGGTTTCGCCTGCCTGAGTGCGGAGCATAAAAATGCAGAATGCCTTTTAATAACACCCTCGCAATAAGACTCGCTGGCGAGGATTAAATGGAAAGCAGATTGTTATCTGATGTAAAGCTGCAGTTAAAAAAAGAGAGAGAAAGAAACCCACAGCACACTAAAGGGGGGGGGGAATGCCCCAGTCTTTCCTCTGATTGGCAGTTCTTTTATTCTCCGATATTGTTATGGATGGCGCGAAGACAAAGCGGAGGCTGCTTTGATATTCCAAAGTTACTTTAAATAACAGTCAAAGTTATTCCAAGTTCATCAAGCGGCGTCGGGCTCTCAAGATCCGTCGAGTCCGGCTTTTCTTGGCACACACTTGACAACAATGCCTCCTGTCTCGCATGCAAAAAAAATAACTCGTTTGGAGAGGTATATAGATTACTCAGTGCAAAGCAAACTTCTAATCCAGTCGCACTGTTGTTGCTGTTTTCCCTTGAATCAGAACTAGTGACGCTGGGACCTTGGCGAATAATGTGCTCAAAAAATCGATCCCTTTTGACCCGGGAGGTATTCCGTTCTGCTATTTTAAAGAGGTGATCGAAGATCGAGATTTGGAGTTGGTGACCAGTCTCACAATTGCTGCTAGAATACGTATTGCCTGGTACTGGAAATGTGTGGAGGTCCCGAGAAGAGGAAAAGGAAGAGGGACGAGAAGAAGGAAAAGGAGGAGGAGGAAAAGGAGGAGGAGGAAAAGGAGGAGGAGGAAAAGGAGGAGGAGGAGGAGGAGGAGAAGGAGGAGGAGGAGGAGGAGAAGAAGGAGGA
>NW_015170392.1:37819-59939 GCF_001447785.1 Gekko japonicus
GAGGAGATTGGATTTATACCCCGCCCTTCACTACCCAGAGGAGTCTCAGAGTGGCTTACAAACTCCTTTCCCTTCCCCTCCCCTCAACAGACACCCTGTGAGGGAGGTGGGGCTGAGAGAGCTCTTTCGAGAACTGTCCTTGAGAGAACAGCTCTGAGAGAAGGAGGAGGAGAAGAAGAGGAGGAGGAGGAGGAGGAGGAGGAGTAGGAGATTGGATTTATACCCCGCCCTTCACTACCAAAAGGTGTCTCAGAGCGGCTTACAAATTCCTTTCCCTTCCCCACCCCACAACAGAGCTATGGCTTGCCCAAGGTCATCCAGCAGCTGCAAGTGGAGGAGTGGGGAATCAAACCCGGTTCTCCCAGACTAGAGTCCATGCACTTAACCACTACACCAAATTAGCACTTAACCACTACACCAAACTGAATTCTCGCACTGGGGTGTACTTGGCAGTTGGCCCTACCGTCTAATCCAGAGGTGTCAAACTTTTTGTCAGGCTGGGCCATGTATGTCATACAAAGTAATCCTAGATACTGGAGATAGAAACTGTATGAAGGACTGACGGTATTGTGAACAATGATGGCTGGTGATATATCTCCTGTCTGTTTAGGGAGTGTTGCAGAGTCACATAGAAGTTGCACACGCCAGCTTAGGTTGGTTCTATTTACCGTTTACTTACATTATATACACAGTCCATGTAGTCACAGTTTCCACTGACAAAGTGCTTGCCAAGCAACCTGGTACCATACTGGCATACGGTGGTACATACAGCACAGACTTATATACACATGAAGTAGTTCAAGTATCCAATCAGCACAGAGAGGCGGAGTCACAGAAGCACCTCCTGCAGGCTGATGCCACAGGTCCAGTCATGTGACCTCTGACTGTCATTTAGATCCACACAGGGGTCTTTTTGTAGAAAAAGCCCAGCAGGAACTCATTAGCATAATAGGCCACACCCAACAACAGGAACTCATTAGCATATTGGGCCACACCCCTGACAGCACAGCTCATTAGCACATTAGGCCGCACCCCCATGTTAGCGGAAGTGTGCTCATCCAGCCACACCCACCTTTTGCTTGTTACTCTGTTTACCTTGTTTGTTGTCAAAACCCAGGGCCTTTTTTTGTAGCAGGAACTCCTTTGCATGTTAGGCCACACACCCCTAATGTAGCCAATCCTCATGAGTTTCTGCTGTTAGGTGTGGCCTGTTATGCTAATGAGTTCCTGCTGGGTGTGGCCGACTTGGGAGCCAGCCGGAACTCCGTTCCTGTGCGTTCCTGCCCCAAAATAGCCCTGGATCCACATGATCTGTCTGACAAGCTGCAATCTTGTTAAGGCATTTTCTATGCACATGCCCCTGGTAAACTCCAGGCTGGTGTATCCTCACCGCAAGGCCCCCATGGGGTACAGAGGAAAACCCACATAGGGGGACTGAAGAGGCAGCAGTGCAGCCCTGGGCAGATGCTCCAACAATGCTTGACTGCTGCCAATGAGGCTTGTTCTGCCGTGCTGAAGCCACAAAATGAGGACTCCGCCCACTCCCCCCCAGTACTCCCTCCCTTGCATCAGTTGCTCACGGGCTGCATAAGAGCCCTGGATGGGCCAGTTCTGGCCCCCGGTCCTTATGTTTGACATCCCTCCTCTCATGGGTCAGATGCTGAGCCCCTTTGGCCATTGCTTGCCTTCTCTTTTGAATCTTATATGGGACCTCTCTTCTTCTTCTCTTTCTTACCTGGGCTTGGAGCTGTAGCAAGTTCACCTTTCTGGAAGTTCATCTGTCCGCAATAAGTTAAACGTCCCTCCCTGAATATGCCACGCAAGATGTGCTTCTATTTGACTCAGTAAAATTTCTTTCTCTTGGTACCATTGGAGTCAGATCGTCTTTGTAATTGGCTTAAATAGCATTTTCCCCTTAACTGTGAATCGTAGAGGATCGAGGATACCACAATAAATCTTCTGTGTTTTCAAGGCAAATCATATTTTTGGTTTATATCGGACACAATACAAGTTTGTGAGTGAAGAGGAAAAGGAGTGCATGAAATCTTCTCGTTCTTACAAGATTTCCATCAGGAGAGTAAATCCCCCCACTGGGTCAGGTGGAGACGGGCCATTTTAATAAGTGTGATCTGATGCACTCCGGATGAAAAAGGCGCATCGGCAAATCTCCTGAGCATGCGGTTCTTGTAATTAGCTCTCAGTGCGCACAAGCCATGCCTGCCCTGTCACCAGCAAATGATAAATGCTGATGACTTGCAAGCCAACATAAGCAGCACTGCCTTCGACATGGCAAGCATGCGTTTAATGCACAGCTTATCCCAGAAACATAACAGACGTCCATTTCTGAGCTATACATAATGTATAGCTGATAACGCTGGGCTCAGCTGTTGGAATGGAAACACAGGATGGCGTAGGATGTGGGATCTCCGGGCAGGATTTGCAGAAGGGATATGTCATTTATAATCAACGTTTTTTCTTAAAGGAGAATAAGCGCTATTGCAAATGCTTCACGGATGTAGCGGTCGAAAAGAGCAAGCGTCCAACAGCACCTTAAAGACTAACAACATTTGTGGCAGGGGATGGGATTTTGTGAGTCATGGCTCACTTATTCAGATAGATCAAAACGGGGGGCTATGTTAGTCTGTCTATAGCAGCAGAAAAGAGCAAGCATCCAGTAGCCCTTTAAAGACTAACAAAATATGTGGCAGGGAAGGAGCTTTTGTGAGACAAGAGCAAGAGTCCAGTAGCACCTTAAAGACTAACAACATTTATAAGAACATAAGAACACAAGAGAAGCCAATGTTGGATCAGGCCAATGGCCCATCCAGTCCAACACTCTGGGTCACACAATGGCCAAAACCCAGGTGCCATCAGGAGGCCCACCAGTGGGGTCAGGACACTAGAAGCCCTCCCACTGTTGCCCCCCCCAAGCACCAAGAATACAGAGCATCACTTGCCCCAGCCTGAGAGTTCCTCTCTATGCCTTGTGGCTAATAGCCACTGATGGACCTCTGCTCCATATGTTTATCTAATTCCCTCTTATAAGAACATCAGAGAAGCCAATATTGGGTCAGGCCAATGGCCCATCCAGTCCAACACTTTCACACAGTGGCCCAAAATACCAAGTGCCATCAGGAGGTCCACCAGTGTGGCCAGGACACTAGAAGCCCCCCCACTGTTGCCCCCGCCCCCCCAAGCACCAAGAATACAGAGCATCACTTGCCCCAGCCTGAGAGTTACTATCTATACCTTGTGGCTAATAGCCACTGATGGACCTCTGCTCCATATGCTTATTTGTAGCAGGGTAGGAGTTTTCGTGAGTCACGGCTCACTTCTTCAGACACTTGAAGATACCAATGCTGCCGACACTGCTGGAATTATGTCACCCGGGAGAGACGTTATCGCTTTTCCGACGTTGGGGGTGACACTCTAAGTTTTGGGGAAAACTCTATGGTTTGGAAGCCCCGAAAAACATAGAGTTCTGTCTAAAACCTAGAGCGTCGCCCCCAGCATTGGAAACATGATGACGTCACTTCCATCATGGCAACCCTATCTCCCATCTCCCATCAAAGTACTAACCGAGGCCAACCTTGCTTTCCCTATTAAGACAGGTTAAAACGCTTGGGCCTCCTTAGCTTGGAGAGACAACAGCTGAGGGGTGACATGATCGAGGTTTGTAAGATTATGCATGGGATAGAGCAGGCAGAGATAGAAGTACTTTTCTCTCTATTTGTGACAATACAAAAACTCGTGGGGACTCCATGAAATGGCTGAGCAGTCGGGTTAGAATGGATAAAAAGAAGTCCTTCTTCACCCAAAGAGTGATGAACACATAGAATTCACTGCCACAGGAAGTGGTGGCGGCTACAAGCATGGACGGCTTCAAGAGGGAATTAAATACACTTAAGGCGCTGCGGTGGCTCAAGTGGTTAAGACGCTGAACTGCAGGCTGTGGAAGGTCAGTAGTTCAGCAGTTCAAGACCCAGGTGCTGCATGATGGAGTGAGCTCCCGTCTCTAGTTCCAGCTCCTGCCAACCTAGCAGTTCGAAAGCAAGAAATTGCAAGTAGATAAATAGGTACCACTTCAGTGGGAAGGTAACAGCGTTCCGTGCGCCTTGGTGTTTAGTCATGCCAGCCACATGACCACGATA
This sequence comes from Gekko japonicus, assembly GCF_001447785.1. Lineage (NCBI taxonomy): Eukaryota > Metazoa > Chordata > Lepidosauria > Squamata > Gekkonidae > Gekko > Gekko japonicus. The sequence continues at coordinate 41,971 of NW_015170392.1, forward strand.
ACGTCTTCGGACAGCGCTGGCTCTTCGGCTTTGAAACGGAGATGAGCACCGCAACCCTAGAGTCGGATTCGACTGGCTTTCGAGCAAGGGAATCTTTACCTTTATGGAGCTATTAGCCACAAGGTATAGATGGGAACTCTCGGTCTGGGGCAAGGGATGCTCTGTATTCTTGGTGCTTGGGGGGGGGGCAACAGTGGGAGGGCTTCTAGTGTCCTGACCCCACTGGTGGGCCTCCTGATGGCACCTGGGTTTTGGCCATTGTGTGACCCAGAGTGTTGGACTGGATGGGCCATTGGCCTGATCCAACATTGGCTTCTCTTGTGTTCTTATGTTCTTATAAATGTTGTTAGTCTTTAAGGTGCTACTGGACTCTTGCTCTTGTCTCACAAAAGCTCCTTCCCTGCCACATATTTTGTTAGTCTTTAACGCTGTTGGAATGGAAACACAGGATGGCGTAGGATGTGGGATCTCCGGGCAGGATTTGCAGAAGGGATATGTCATTTATAATCAACGTTTTTTCTTAAAGGAGAATAAGCGCTATTGCAAATGCTTCACGGATGTAGCGGTCGAAAAGAGCAAGCGTCCAACAGCACCTTAAAGACTAACAACATTTGTGGCAGGGGATGGGATTTTGTGAGTCATGGCTCACTTATTCAGATAGATCAAAACGGGGGGCTATGTTAGCGTGTCTATAGAAGCAGAAAAGAGCAAGCATCCAGTAGCCCTTTAAAGACTAACAAAATATGTAGCAGGGAAGGAGCTTTTGTGAGACAAGAGCAAGAGTCCAGTAGCACCTTAAAGACTAACAACATTTATAAGAACATAAGAATATAAGAGAAGCCAATGTTGGATCAGGCCAATGGCCCATCCAGTCCAACACACTGTGCCAAACAGTGGCCAAAAATACTAGGGGCCATCAGGAGGTCCACCAGTGGGGCCAGGACACTAGAAGCCCTCCCACTGTTGCCCCCCCCCAGCACCAAGAATACAGAGCATCCCTTGCCCCAGACCGAGAGTTCCCATCTATACCTTGTAGCTAATAGCCACTGAAGGACCTCTGCTTCATATGCTTATCTAATTCCCTCTTATAAGAACAGAAGAAAAGCCAATGCTGGATCAGGCCAAAGGCCCATCCAGTCCAACACTCTGTGTCACACAGTGGCCAAAAATACCAGGTGCCATCAGGAGGTCCACCAAAAATACCAGGTGCCATCAGGAGTTCCACCAGTAGGGCCAGGACACTAGAAGCCCTCCCACTGTTCCCCCCCCAAGCACCAAGAATACAGAGCATCCCTTGCCCCAGCCTGAGAGTTCCTATCTATTTGTTGTTGTTCAGTCGCACAGTCAAGTCCGACTCTTTGCGACCCCATGGACCAGATTATGCCAGGCCTTTCTTTCTTCCGCCGTCCTATACTGTCCTATACTGTCCTATACCTGTCTATACCTTGTGGCTAATAGCCACTGATGGACTTCTGCTCCATATTCTTATTCATAGCAGGGTAGGAGTTTTCATGAGTCACGGCTCATTTCTTCAGATACCTGAAGATACCAATGCCGCCACCACTGCTGGGATGACGTCACCCGGGAGAAACGTCATCACTTTTCCAATGTTGGGGGTGACGCTCTAAGTTTGGGGCAAAACTCTATGGTTTGGAGGCCCCCCAAAACAAAGAGTTCTGTCTAAAACCTAGAGCGTCACCCCCAGCATTGGAAACACAATGACGTCACTTCCAGGTGATGTCATCATGGCCTGCAGTTTGCGCATATGCCAGAGGAGGTCAAGGAAGGATCGAGAGTCTCTGGCAACCCTATCTCCCATCCAAGTACTAACTGGGGCCAACCCTGCTTTCCCTATGAAGACAGGTTAAAACGCTTGGGGCTCTTTATCTTGGAGAGACGATGGCTGAGGGGTGACATGATCGAGGTTGATAAGATTATGTGTGGGATAGAGCAGGCAGAGATAGAAGTACTTTTCTCTCTTTCTCACAATACAAAAACCCGTGGGCACCCCATGAAATGGCTGAGCAGTCAGGTTAGAATGGATAAAAAGAAGTCCTTCTTCACCCAAAGAGTGATGAACACGTGGAATTCACTGCCACAGGAAGTGGTGGCAGCTACAAACATGGACGGCTTCAAGAGGGAATTAGATAAACTTATGGAGCTATTAGCCACAAGGTATAGATGGGAACTCTCGGTCTGGGGCAAGGGATGCTCTGTATTCTTGGTGCTTGTGGGGGGCAACTGTGGGAGGGCTTCTAGTGTCCTGGCCCAACTGCTGGACCTCCTGATGGCACCTGGTATTTTGGGACTAGATGGTCCATTAGCCTGATCCAGCACTGGCTTCTCTTATGTTCTTATGCTTAGCTTCCTAGATCTGAGGCAACCAGGAGAGCCTGGACCATCCAGCTCAGGGCAAACCTCTTTGCTGCTTAAGATGGCAAGAAGGGGTTGGGGACATCATACGTATATTTATTGATTTATTGATTGACCTATTTATTTATTTGATTTATATACCGCCCTCCCCGCGGATGGACTCCGGGCGGTTTACGACGATCTCCGTATAATACCATTTAAAACCACAATTAAGATAACAATGAAAAACTGTAAGACCACAAAATATCATGCAAACAAGCGAGTCCCCGTGTCGATTCAGCAGTACTGATATTAAGATTCTCGGTGGCAGCTCCATACTGGGGGAATGAGCTCCCGGAGGAGATCAGGGCCCTGCGGGACCCTTTACAGTTCTGCAGGGCCTATAAAACGGAGCTCTTCCACCAGGCTTTTGGGAGCCACCGCCACTAGCACCACCAATGAAGAACATCGGATGGTGGAATGGGAGAGGGCCCTGGATTCCGAAAACTGCCATTGACAGCCTAAAGAACACCAAGTTCTGCAGGAACAACCAAAACGAACATTGTGAGCTGACTGTGTGAGCCGAGAACTGTGAATGATGGCTGCTACTGTTTATGGACAATAATGAGTTCTGACGATTACGAGCACTTCATTATAGTTTTAGAATTGTTTTAATCGTAATCTATGCTTTCAATGTAATTATCTGTTTTATGTAAGCCGCCCTGAGCCGGCTTAGGCTGGGCGGGTGGGGTAAAAATTCAAATAAATAAATAAATCAGATCCAGGCCACTGGAGGGGAGATAGCCAGGAGAGAAGAGAGACGTCCACCGCCTCAACCGAAGGCCCGGTGGAAGAGCTCCGTCTTGCAGGCCCTGCGGAACTGTAATAGATCCCGCAGGGCCCTGATCTCGTATGGAAGCTCATTCCACCAGGCGGGGGCCAGGGTCGAAAAAGCCTTGGCCCTGGTCGAGGCTAGTCAGACGTCCCTGGGGCCGGGGACTGCTAGAAGCAGTGTCCCCTCTAAGCTGAGTTAGTGTGAGCTGGCTCATATTTTTTTAGCCTCCAGCTCACACATTTTTGTCTCAGCTCAGGAAGGATGGCTCCAGAGCAAACTAGGTTATGCAGTAGCCAAATCAATCGCTCACAACTTTAATGCTAGTAGCTCACAAAGTAGAATTTTTGCTCGCAAGACTCCACAGCTTAGAGGGAACATTGGCTAGAAGATGTTGATTTGTAGACCTCGGTGATCTCCGAGGCTCATATGAGGACGGCTGCAGTCCACACAATGGATCACAGACTGCCAAGGCCTCAGATAATCTGACGTTTTCAAGGAGAGACTTACCTAAGCAAGAATGCCGACACTGACCACACCGGTTTCAAATGAACGTGTGCCGTGAAGGATACGGTTTAAAGTTGATTCTCGACATTTCCATCTGGTTTCTATTGCACCTCATGATTGCGTCTTTTCCCACCGGGTTCTGGAGTGAGAAGAGAATGTAGTTGGTAATAGGACTGAGCAAGGGCGGGGGGAACCTCCTTAGCCTTTCCGTGGACCCATTACGGAAGATATGATGCTCATCTTTTTTTTAAAAAAATCCCTTCATACTCTGAGGGTACTCTGGAATCTGATTATAAGAGATAATGGATCATTACCAGGACAATATAAACAGCATTTGTATTGATTAAGCCATCTCGCAATTCTTTCAAAGAGCTAATCATTTGAGTGCCAAATAAATAAGGGATTGCAGCTTCCAGTGAGGAAATGGGTCTAATTGCCATTTGGGTTAGGAGAGAAGGGATATTTATGAGCCGTCGTCCATTACTCGCCTCCAACAGGTTTTTGGCAATGGAACTGATGACCACCCACAGGCATTAATCTTCCGCAGATGTACCGGGGAACGAGAGAGCAGATGCTGCTCATTGGAGAAAGCGCGGAACAATGGGCATTTCAGCAGCAAACATAGAGGCGTGTGGTTTGCACGCGTGCCTTTGCAGATCGACAGAGACTGTCGATTCAGGGCCCGTTCTGTCATGCCGCATTCACGGCATCGTAAGAAGGTAGAGGGCAAGATGGCAACGTTCTTCAGCCCAGCTTGGGTGTTCCAACCAGTGTTCCCTCTAAGATGAGTTAGTGTAAGCGAGCTCACAGTTTTTTAGCCTCCAGCTCACAGATTTTTGTCTGAGCTCAGGAAGGACGGCTCCGGAGCAGACTAATTTATGCAGCAGCCAAATCGCTCGCTCACAACTTTAATGCCAGTAGCTCACAAAGTAGGATTTTTGCTCACAAGACTCCACAGGTTAGAGGGAACATTGGTTCTAACTGCCCTTCGCCACTCCCCAGCATCAGGACAGGCCATATGCAAACTGCACTTCTCCGGAAATGGTCACCTGCAAGTGAGTGACACAGGAGAGGTGTTGGGAGTTCCGGATGCGATGTCCCCCGTCTCAGACCTCCAGACTTTGTGGCAAGAGAGACTAGATAGCTAGATAGGCACAGTGGCCTTTCTTCCTGTGTTTACTCTTCTGCCACTGTCCCCTTTGATACACAGATTGTGTTGTCAGGGACCATTTCGCCTTCCTTCCGTTCTCTCTCAGTCTTGGTGAGGACGATCTCTCTCCCTGCGTGCCCCGAGAGAGAGATGCGGTCCTCTCTTGGCACCATGAGGCAGATGGGCCTCTCGCCATCTGCTTCCATCCTTCAGCTAGCAAGTTAGTACTGTGTCCTGTCCCTGCTCTTTCCTACCCAAAGTGTCCTTCTCAAATAAAGAGAGAAATATTTCTCTTCTAAACTTACAATGCGGCTCTGTGTAACTTTGTAATAGGGTTGCCAAGTCCTACCTTCGTATTAGCGGGGGGAGTCCCGGACGTCCCCGGGAGTCTCCTGGTGTGCGCACGCTTTGCACGTGCCATGATCACATCACCAGGAAGTGATGCAATCGCGTTGGGCATGTTGGAGGCGGGGCCACAATCATTCGAGGGGAATCCATAGAGTTTTCTCTCGGATGATAAAGCGTCCCCCCACAATGTGCCCGATGCGATTGCGTCTCCTCCGGGTGATGTGTTCACGCTGGGCGCGTCACATGCTTTGGGGGTGGGGTCCCCCCCGGCTGCCCAATCCCCACCAGCGGGGAACGGGCCTCTCGGGTGGAGGTTTCTCCGCCCCCCGGGGGGGACTTGGCAACCCTACTTTGTAAACTGAGTAACCTTGTAAAGTGATGCTCTTGCATTTGTAGCTTTATTTCTGCACTCTGCTAACAAGTGGCAACTTGACTAACCACACCAGTTAACCTCAACAGGTCATGGGCCCAGCCAGCCTGCTTCTACTGTATTTGTAGCTTTATTTAAGCACTCAGCTAACTAATTTTAACTGGACTAACCACTCCAGGTAACCTCAATAGGTCATGGGCCCAGCTAGCAAGCTTCTGCAGTATTTGTAGCTTTATTTAAGCACTCTGCTAACTAGTGGTAACCAGACTAACCACTCCAGTTAACCTCAATAGGTCATGCCCAGCTAGCACGCTTCTGCAGTATTTGTAGTTTTATTTAAGCACCCTTCTAACTAGTGGTAACTGGACTAACCACTCCAGTTAACCTTGATGGGTCATGGACCCCACCAGCACACTTCCACTGTGTTTGTAGCTTCATTTAAGCACTCTGCTAACTAGTGGTAACTGGACTAACCAACCCAGTTAGCCTCAATAATAGGTTCCTCTACTAGGCTGGAGTTCTAAGTAGTGCTTGTTTCATATCTTCCACAGTGAAATAAACAGCATGAACCTTGCCAGTTGGGATATCCTCTCGACAAGGTCATTTTAGTTGTAGAAGATCAACCCTCCCTGCAGATTTCGCCACCAGCAACCAGCTACCGCAATTCACCTGTTTTCTTTTCTTCCTCTGCAATATTAATGGCAGAATAATGAAACAGCACAATACTGTCAACATTAAGCATTTGGAAATCACAGTCTTTTTGCTGGCTTCTGTTTATTTATTTTGGTTTCAGCTCTCCTGCCCTTCAGGCTATCCTTGGGATATTTGGGGGGGGAACACGGTCCGTCCATCCCCCCCATGGAGCAGGAAGCAGAGAAAATTTCTCAAACAATCGAAAGAAAGCTATGGGTGTTTTCAGACATCCCCCTGAGTGAGGCAAATACTAAAGAGATAACCGTCTTGAGAATGAAGAACACAAACATTTGTCTTCTTCAATAGATCCTCTTGGTGCCTCCCCCCCCAACGGTGGCCCCAAAGTGCAACAAAACACACACATCTATACAAGAACAACACTTGAAAGTGGGCAGGGAAGACGCATATTTACTGAAAGCACACCGTGATAGAAAAGTGTATCGGCTGCCATAAAACAAAGATGTTGAGAAGGGGTGTAACGAAATGGCTGCCAGGCAGAGGCAGCAGTTTACCTCAAAATGGCTGCCAATCTGGTAGTCCTTCTGGAGGGGGGAAGGTGCTCCATAGGGGACAATGGGGCTGCCATACCTCCCTACCTACATTTCCAGAAGCTTTGGAGAAAAAGTGTGGGAAAGTAGGGACCCACCCCAGAGGCGGAGCAACCCAGATAAAGGCTTCTGCCCATCCAGGGAGGAGTTAGTCTCAGCCTTTGTCTTGGCCTTGGACTACAGCTTTGAGAAGTTGCGCTGAAGGGGGACTCCTGCTACCTCACACTCCGTGGGCCATCCTGGCCGCTATAAATTGTGGTGGAGAGCCAGGAGGGGAGCCGTATTGGTGACCAACCCTGAGGGAGGGGGCTGGAGTCTCCCTCCAACGACAAGGAGAGCGAGCCCCATCCTGCATCCACCCACTACGGAGGTATCAGGGTTTGTGTAGGGACAGAGGAATTGTGGTTTGATCCTGTTTATTTTCTGCAGGGCTATTTTTGGGCAGGAACGCACAGGAACGGAGTTCTGGCTGGCTTCTGAGTTGGCCACGCCCAGGAGGAGCTCATTAGCATAACAGGCCACACCCAACAGCAGAAACTCATTAGGATTGGCTACATTAGGGGTGTGTGGCCTAACATGCAAAGGAGTTCTTGCTACAAAAAAAGCCCTGGGGTTTTTGACAACAAACAAGGTAAACAGAATAAGAAGCAAAAGGTGGGTGTGACTGAATGACCACACTTCTGGTAACATGGGGTGTGTGGCCTAATATGCTAATGAGCTGTGCTATCAGGGGTGTGGCCTGCTAATGCGTTTCTGCTGTTGGGTATGGCCTATTATGCTAATGAGTTCCTGCTGGGCTTTTTCTACAAAAAAAAAGCCCTGATTTTCTGCTAGGGTTGCCAAGTCTGGTTTGGAAAATACCTGGAGACTTTGGGGGTGGAGCCAGGAGAGGGCGGGGTTTGGGGAGGGGAGGGGCCTCAGCACAGTACAATGCCATTGAGTTTACCCTCCAAAGCAGCCATTTTCTCCAGGGGAGCTGATCTCTTTCGGCTGGGGATCAGTTGTAAAAGCAGGAGATCCCCAGGCCCCACCTGGAGGTTGGCAACCCTATTTTCTGCCGGGTTGTGTTGAAGTGCTTGTGTTATGTCTGTGCCTAACCTTGTACATCGTTTAATTAAATCTTCTTTTTGAACTATAAAACCTGGCAGTGCTTTGACTACGTAGTCCTCCCTGCTCAGCACATTACACATGGCAAAGGGAGACCAGGGAAGCCAAACAGGCCCAAATCAGAGGGGTTGCCAACTCTCCAGGGGGTGCCCAAACATTAAGGTATCCACTTCCCAAGGTTGGGGACTCAGCCAGAGGGGTCTCACTGACCCTCTAGGAAGGCGGTGTAAATTCAGTGAGTGGTGGCAGCAACTGAGGAAAGGAAATAGTCCCACCAGGCAGGGTGGGCAGGCGAAAACAGGGGCTTGCGAGCCACCAAATGGCTGCTCAGTCTCCCGGGGCCGAGGGCGGGTCCCCGTTTTGCCACAAGGGGGAACAGCTACCAAGACTGAAAATGGATGAGACAGATCTGACCAAAAAAAAAAAAAAACTGATGTTTTGCACATAGTGGGTGGAAAAGGAGGAGTCCAGGAATGGCCTTGCAAAGTTTCTGGAGGAAGAGAGAGTGGGTTTGTCTATGGTGGGCACTCACACAGCTTGACCCATTCTCACATGCTCCCTTCAGTGCTTCCTCCCTTCTCCCAAGGGTGAATTAAGGCATCTGGATTGGCAAAACCATTGGGGTACCTGACTAAACTGGAGATTGCTTCTCCTCCCCAGGAACCAGATTGTAAGCCTGAGTCCATAGGGTTGCCATTCTCCTGGTGGCGTCAGGGGATCCCCCAATTCCGGGGTCTCAGCCTGCTGTGGCCTAGCTGGCCAGCAGTGGAAGCCCCACCCCCAAGAAGCCCCCTCCTGGTGCTGCTGCCACTGGCACGATGACGTCACCTGGGACTAGGGCTCTTTTTGTAGCAGGAACTCCTTTGCATATTAGGTGACACACCCCTAATGTAGCCAATCCTCCAAGAGCTTACAGTAGCCCCTGTAAGAAGAGCTCTGTAAGCTCTTGGAGGATTGGCTACATTAGGGGGTGTGTCACCTAATATGCAAAGGAGTTCCTGCTACAAAAAGAGCCCTGCCTGGGAGTGACATCATCGTGCTTCCGACGTTGGGGGTCACACTCAAGGTTTTGGGCAAAACTCTATGGTTTTGATCACTGCCTTGACGTGGCAAGGGGGCTTGCATGGTTCGATGAGGCTGTGGGCTATGCCATGGAGGGCCACCCAGGACGGACAGGCCACAGCAGAGAACTCAGACAAAGCGTGATCCACTGGAGAAGGAAATGGCAACCCACTCCAGTATCTTTGCCAAGAAAACACCATGGACAGTAACAAAAGGCAACAAGATATGACGCTGGGAGATGATGGTGCTGGAGAAGACTCTTGAGAGTCCCTTAGACTGCAAGGAGATCGAATCAGTCAGTCCTAAAAGAAATCCACCCTGACTGTTCCCTGGAAGGCCAGATAATGAAACTGAAGCTCAAATACTTTGGCCACCCAATGAGAAGGGAGCCCTCGCTGGAGAAGAAGACCCCGATGCTGGGAAAGACTGAAGGCCAAAGAAGAAGGGGACGGCAAAGGGTGAGATGGTTAGACAGTGTTATCGAGGCAACGGACATGAAATTAAGCAAACTCCACAGCGTGACAGATTGGCGTGATGTGGTCCATGGGGTCACGAAGAGCTGGACTCGACTGTGTGACGGAAAAACAACTATGGTTTTGAGGCCCAAAAAACCATAGAGTTTTACCCAAGACCTTGAGCATCACCCCCAACATGGGGAATGTGATGATGTCACTTCCAGGTGATGTCCTTGCAGTGTGCACATTGTTTGTGAGTGCCAGAAAAACTACAGGAAGGTCCAGGAGTGCCCTCACTGGCAGCCAGGAAGGACCTGGAAACCCTAATATCACATGGAGCTTGATTCAAGACTTCCCAAGCCTAGAAGCTTTCCATCCCATACCATGCATGTGGGAAGAAAGGAGTGAAAGGCAACCAGACCAGCAACAAACTGCGTTCGTGCCCCTCACAGACAACCTTTGGTTTGTTCCTGATGTCTGAATGTAGTCTGGGTCAAAGACTTACTTCACCACTCCTAGCATGGTGACCCGCATTCATAAACAGGCTTATGACTGGGTTCTAGGCATGGCCCCGCTGGTGGACCTCCGGATGGCCCCTGGGTTTTGGCCACTGTGTGACTCAGAGTGTTGAACTGGATGGGCCATTGGCCTGATCCAACATGGCTTCTCTTTTGTTCTTATGGGAAACTAACATCTCAGCCCTCACAGACGTTGGCCTGGGGGTGGGGAAACTCATTTCAATAAACAAACAGATCTTCCTATTTTGAGAGGGGTTATCAACTCTGCAGGGAATGCAGAAGTGGGATGAATTCTGGCACCCCACTCTTCTCCCAATTTAAGATCAATATCTCTAGCTACACTGGCTTGGAAGAGCTTCATATGAAAAGGTATGCGCACCGACCGCAACTGTACATGAGGATCCTTGAATGTATGGCATATTTGTAATAATTTATTCACAAATATATAAACAGAACTATCCATCTCCTTTCAGTTCTAACTAGTTCTCTTCATGCTTCTTAGATTCTATGTCACCTGCTATTGTATATCATCTGACAATTGGCTCTACATTTCCGGCAGCCAAGAAACCAGGAGGACATTGAGTCTTGGAAGGGTGCTCATGAAGGAGCTAGAAAAGACTCATAAGTGTAGGGATGTGTCACTGGTGACCATCAAGTTAATTCATGCCATAGTATTCCCCATTACTATGTATGGGTGTAAAAGATGGACAAGGAATGAAGGTGACAGAAGAAAGTTGATTCAGTTGAAATGTGGTGTTGGAGGAGACTTTTACGGATACTGTGGACTGCCAGAAAGTGGGTTCTAGAACACATCAAGCCTGAACGTTCCCTTAGAAGCTAAACTGACTACACTGAGGCTATTGTACTTTGGTCACATGATGAGAAGACAAGAAGGAGGAGGAGGAGGAGGAGGTTGGATTTATACCCCGCCCTTCACTCAGAGTCTCAGAGCAGCTTACAATCTCCTTACCTTCCTCTCCCCACAACAGACACCCTGGGAGGTAGGTGGGGCTGAGAGAGCTCTCTCGAGAACTGCTCCTGAGAGAACAGCTCTGAGAGAACATGTGACTGACCCAAGGTCACACCAGCAGCTGCATGTGGAGGAGGAGTGGGGAACCAAACCCAGTTCTCCCAGATTAGTCCGCACTCCTAACCACTACACCAAACTGGCTCTAGGAATGCCAGAAAGGCAGGAGGAACAGATGAAGACCCAAAAAGAGATGGAATGGGTTGATCAAGGAAGCCATGGCCCTCTGTTCACAAAACCTGAGCAACCCTCTTAGAGGTCATTAATTCATAAGGTTGCCATAAGTTAGAAGTGACTTGGCAGCACTTAACACACACCAATCCTAAGTAGGTCTACTCAGAATCCTACTAAATTCCATTCTGTGTGTTATACTGCCAAGAAAGTGTTCTTTAATGCACCAATTCACTGTCATCTCCTCCACCCCTCAGCTTTCCCGCCATTTTGGATCTGACTCCCGATTCCCCCTCCCCCAGCCTTCTTACGCTGCCGATATTTCTTCAGAGGATTGGTCAGGGTGTTGGTCTGACTATAAGGCTGTAAGGGAAAGTGAGGGGTGGTGGAAGAGACGATTGTGGAGAAGCCAGAACCAGCCGGGCCCTTGGCATCTTCAGGGGGAGATGGGAGAAAGGGTCGGAGGAGTATAAAAGAGTGGTATAGCTGTCATCTCTTTAGACAGGGTGTAGAAGTTGAAGAGGCAGATCAGGAGGGGAAAAAATGAAGCTCTATCTCGTAGTCTGTCTGCAGGCAGAAGCAGACCAGATGATTGTGGTTGCCAGGAGAGCACCCGCTGATCGTTAAACTCTAGAATTTAGTCTTTCCAAGGCGGCAGATCGCTAAGGGGCAAACGGAGGTCTGTGTGCTATTAGCTCCAGTAACATCTAACTAAGGTTGGAGAAACCTGAGGAGAACTTGTGAACTCTACTCTCTGACAGAAGATTGACAGCTTCTGCCTGTCTCTCTCTTTCTGAAACGATATCTTCTGAAGTGAAACCATTTCTCCAGTCTACATCTCACGCGCTGTCACAAAGGTACATGTTTTAATGTTTTAACATCCAAAAAACATTGGTTCCCCTTCCAGGGAAATGGTTCTTCTGGTTGTTACCTCAGGTCTCTTTCTTGGCTCTCTTGAGCGGACGAGGTTATTCTATCTTAATTGCCAAGGCAGGACCCTGAGGTGAAATGTAACTCCACGTCCTGCCTGAGGAAGATGAGGAATGTACTTTTAAATGTTGTTATAATTGACCTCATGGGTGGCTTGCCTACAGAGAACATGCCAAGCACTTTTCGACCAGTTCTTAAATAATTTGTGGCTATTTGAGTTTACTGTGTGGCAGAGGTGTGTGGTGGGAGTTAATCCTCAGATTTCCTAAACTTAATTACTCTACCAGAAAAAAAAATGCATTTTATTAAGTGTTGTATGTTATCCTAACACAGGGGTGTCAAACTTGTGGCCTGGGGGCCAGATCAGGCCCCTGGAGGGCTTCCATCAGGCCTGCAGTGGAACTAGCCATCTCCTGCTTCCAGTTCTGCTGCTGCTTCTGCTGCATCACAGCTTGCTTCGCCAGACTCTCTTAATCACTCCGCCATTTCATGGTTTAACCTGGGTCCCTGGCTCAGAACTCTGAGCATGAGATTTCTGTGTGGCAAATGTCAATAAATCAAAAGTAGGTTTGCAGCTTACAGAGCTGTTTTAAGCATGTTTTTATTTTAAGTTAAAAAAAAATTTGTGTTTGTGTCCTTTATAAAGCTTATATCTCCGCTACCTGGCATTACATTTTGTGACACACATGGCCCGGCCCAGCAAGGTCTCATTTATATCAGATCTGGCCCTCATAACAAATGAGTTCGACACCCCTGACCTAACATAAAAACCCTCATGGCTGCTTCTAGGATTGCCAGACCCCAAATAGAGGTGGGGGTCCCCTGCCACCATGCCCTGTCCCCCAACCACCAATCAACTGGCTGTCAGGAGGACTTACCTAGAGAAAGAGAAAGGCCTAGGCTTCACCGCCAGCATCACACAGGAAGTGACTCCGTCACACTAGCGATGTTCAGGAAATACTCTGATACTTGGGCAAAAACTCTGTGGTAGAAGCCGGCTCCAGCATCCAATCAGCTTTCAGAGGACAGGTGGAATGATGGAGGGAAACACAGGAGGAGCCTTTTCCAGGACCATTTTGACTTCCTGGTCCACCTCTGTCTCCTGTACATTCACATGACATCATAAAGTTCACTGGACTGCTAATATGGATGAGAGTGTGCCTCATTGCCTAAGATATTCAGAAGCTGACCTGGATCAAAACTGGTCTCTGAAAATGTCCCGTCAGGTTGTCTCATGACCTTTTTGGTTCCATTTTAATGCATCCAGTAGCCTTCATTTGATTCCATTTTCAGGATACTTTGATATAGCCTGACCTGGATAACCCAGGCTAACCCAATCTCATCAGATCTTGGAAGCTAAACTGCATTGTCGCTGGCTAGTATTTGGATGGGAGACTGACAAGGAACCAGGGTCATGGCATGGAGGCAGGCAATGGCAAACCACCTGTGAACTTCTCTTGCCTTGAAAGCCCTACTGGCTTGCCATAAGTCAGCTGTGATTTGACGGCACTTTCCACCACCATACTTTGATACAGAAAAGACAAATTCGAACTAGAAATGCAGTGATTCGGTTATCTCTATAATTTACTGGTTGCACACATTGGTGCAGTGCAGTGTGAACCATGCTTTGCTTATCTGTCTGTCTGTCTATCTATCATCTACCTACCTACCTAACTAGCCATCATCTGTCTGTCTGTCCATCTGTCTTTCTATCATCTATCTATCTATCTATCTATCTATCTATCTATCTATTCATCTATCTATCTATCTATCTATCTATCATCTATCTATCTATCTATCATCGCTTCTCGGCCTTTTGGCTAAGATCAAGTGTAGTATCATCACCTATCATCTACCTATCATCTACCTATCATCTATCTACCTATCATCTACCTATCATCTACCTACCTACCTATCTAGCCATCATCTGTCTGTCTGTCTGTCTGTCTGTCTGTCTGTCTGTCTGTCTGTCTATCTATCTATCTATCTATCTATCTATCTATCTATCTATCATCTACTATCATCCATCTATCTTCAACATCATCCATGTATCATCTATCTATCATCTATCTATCTATCTATCATCTACTATCATCCATCTATCTTCATCATCATCCATGTATCATCTATCTATCATCTCTCTCACCTATCATCTACCTATCATCTACCATTATCTATCATTTTCTATCATCTACCTATCTACCTACCTATCATCCATCCATCCATCCATCTATCTATCTATATCTATCTATCTATCTATCTATCTATCTATCTATCTATCTATCCATCTATCTATCTATCATCATCATCATAATCATCTAATTAGATAGTACCTGGTATATGAGATTGGCTGCATGCCTGTTAAAATGAAGTCCATGGCTGCTAAACATGCTTTAATCCCCATCTTCCTGGTTCGTTAATCTTCTAAGTCTGTGTTCCATTTGTGTATTTGTATGTATGCATTTTGGAGGTGAGGTGGGGACAGAGTTCCTGTCATCATTCAACCATTAATAACTCCTTGTAATTATTCGAGGCTTAACAAGGAAGGTAAGCAATAGAATGGAAAGCCGTGTTAAGCTTAAGATCAGGGAATTTGTTATTAGCGGGACTTGTCCCGGAAGTTAGTATTACAAGGCGGCTATGGATTCTCTAAGAAAGAGACGCCATAGATCTGTTTGCTTCCAGCAAATATATATTTGAAGTGCTCACTTTAAGCAAACAGGATGCAGGGTTTAATTAGGGAGAGAAAGAACAGATACTGCCAGTTGAGAGTGAGACACATCTCCTGTAATTTTATTCCTGCTTCCTCATTGTATTAGGATGCAACTGATGTCTGTCACATTCGACAGATGCATTCTCTTTTGGTCTTGCTCCTGTTCATTTAGAAGACAGGCTGGGTTGTTCACATCAAGACAACTCTTCCGGGGGGGGGGGGGGACAGGAAAGGAGAAACATCAAGCAGCCACTGGACGGCAAAGCTTGACAGCAGGCCTCTTGCTTGCTTCCACTGACCCTTCAATTCCAAGGTGGACAAAAAACGAATGTTCGAGTGAATGCAAAAGAATGTATTTCCCAGGACGAAAAACGAATGTTCAAGTGAATGCAAAATAATGTATTTCCTAGGACGAAAAACGAATGTTCGAGTGAATGCAAAAGAATGTATTTCCCAGGATGAAAAACGAATGTTCGAGTGAATGCAAACGAATGAATTTCCCAGCTAAATAGACAGGGGTAGAGATTTGGGTAAGACGTTATTTTTTGAATGAGGCACATGAGTGTGGCTGGCTTTGAAGCCTTGGTGCATTTTATGACAACCAAGCAGTGAAGGGCTTGGAGGCCATATGAGCCAGGATCTGTTCTTGGTAGGGTTGTTAAAAGACATTTTGTCACTTCCTCTTTACCCAGTTTCTCCCTGCAATTCAACAATCTGTTTCTTTCCCTCTTTTGGGGGGGGGGGATTTGGTGTCAGTTGCTAAACAATTCCTTTTTGATCAAAGAGAAATTTGAAGAGAGGATGGTAGAGTCGCCAGGTCCTCACTGGTCACTGATGGGATAGGTTTGCCAGATCCTGGTTGGTTGGGAAACTCGTGTACATTTGGGGGTGGAGCCTGGGGAGGACAGGGGCTTCAGTGGGGTACAAGGACATAGCGTTAACCCTCCCAACCATCCATTGTCTCTCATGATCTCTGTAGTCTGGAGATGAGCTGTAATCCTGGGGGGTCCCACCTGGAGGCTGGCATCCCTAGGATAGATAGATAGATCCGTCCATTTCAGCACATTCCCTAATCTTCATTATCAACTCAAACAGTGTTGGGATCTTCAATGTCCTCCATGTCATTGCAAATAAAATTCTGGCTGCTGTTATAACATGTACCGTCATCTGGTAAACAGTTTAAGAGAAATATCTCAGGCTTAAAATGAGTTGTAATATCCAACACTGACTGTAAGAAAGCATGTACTCCTCCTCACTGGTCACTGATGGGATAGGCTTGCCAGATCCTGGTTGGTTGGGAAACTCCTGTACATTTGGGGGTGGAGCCTGGGGAGGACAGGGGCTTCAGTGGGGTACAAGGACATAGCGTTAACCCTCCCAACCATCCATTGTCTCTCATGATCTCTGTAGTCTGGAGATGAGCTGTAATCCTGGGGGGTCCCACCTGGAGGCTGGCATCCCTAGGATAGATAGATAGATCCGTCCATTTCAGCACATTCCCTAATCTTCATTATCAACTCATACAGTGTTGGGATCTTCAATGTCCTCCATGTCATTGCAAATAAAATTCTGGCTGCTGTTATAACATGTACCGTCATCTGGTAAACAGTTTAAGAGAAATATCTCAGGCTTAAAAGGAGTTGTAATATCCAACACTGACTGTAAGAAAGCATGTACTCCAATGTACTTGGTGCTTGGGGCGGTCAACAGTGGGAGGGCTTCTAATGTCCTGGCCCCACTGCTGGACCTCCTGATGGCACCTGGTATTTCTGGCCACTGTGTGATACAGAGTGTTGGGCTGGATGGGCCTTTGGCCTGATCCAACATTGGCGTCTCTTATGTTCTTATAAAGAACGAAAGGATATGAACAGGTTGAATTGGCAAGACCAGTTCAACAGATAGTTGTTCACAAGTTGTGTTTAAAAGAATCGAGAATAGTCTGACTGGGGAATGGGAGGCAGATATTGCTTTCTGATAGTGTTATGTTCTTATGTTCAATCCCATATTTATGAACCTTTTTACATGTCCACCACATATGATAGTATGATCCAACCCACTGTCAGACAGATGGCATTGTGAAATATATATCTGCACTGACAGTTTGTATTATTGTTCAAACAGCAATCTTGTTTATGTATACTGGATTTCTCTTTTAATTAAAAAAAAAAAAGAATTCCAAAGAGCTGAAAAATGTTGGGGACCCCTGCAATACAGCACCACTTCAGGCTAAGTAGGATGAGGCCAGAGATAGCTTACTCATCCCGGGCCCGGATCAGATGCTGTGTTTTACAAGCCTTGAGCATGCTTATAATTAAACAAAAGGTATTTATACCAGAGAATCATAGAATCATAGAGCTGGAAGGGGCCATATAGACCATCTAGTCCAACCCCCAATGTTGTCCAGACATTGCACTTGTCACCTGCCTCAGCATGCAGTTGCTCCGTGGTAGAGTGTTCACACTTCCTGTGCTGTAACCACAGACCAAGTGGGCGGGTGCAATTTTTTTTAAAATCAGTTTGTGCATGCGTATAAGTGGTCGATCACAGCTCTTTCCCCTCTGAAGATGCATGTGCACTGATGAATGATCACAGCACAGTGATCAGACATCCGGAAAGGTGCGGCAAGTCTATTTGGATCAGCCACCACTGGACTTTCTGTAGTGGCAGCAAAATCAGGGGTGAAGATGAGCAGCGTTCCCTCTAAGCTGAGTTAATGTGAGCTAGCTCACAGTTTTTTTAGCCTCTGGCTCACACATTTTGTCTTCGCTCGGGAAAGGATGGCTCCAGAGCAAACTAATTTATTCAGTAGCCAAATTGCTCACTCAGAACTTGAATGCCAGTAGCTCACAAAGTAGAATTTTTGCTCACAAGACTCCACAGCTTCAAGGGAGCATTGAAGACGAGTGGCTTACGAATGAGGAACCCACTACCGATGTGGTTGTCTGGATGCACCTGGAAAATTCGGTAGGGAGAGGTAATGACACCGGAGCTAATAGCTCGTCGGATCGTGCCCCTGGTCAAGAAATGGGATGGCTGTCTGCTTACACTTTTGAATTTTTCCCATGACCAGGGCCAACCTGGGTCATGCGGATGGCCTTCCAGCTATGCAGGCTGGCCAGAAGCATTGCTTTGTATCATAATATTGTAAAGAGGAGAATGAGCATAATAAAATGTTCTTGGTTCAGC
>NW_015170392.1:59950-63736 GCF_001447785.1 Gekko japonicus
CCCCCCCCCAATCCCTCATTTTATTTAGCATTTCCTTTTACACTCAGTCACTGGCTTCCTTCAAGGCGATGCAGTGTATTAATGGCTCCTGATCATCTCCCAAGGGCAGACGTCTTTTTTTACCCAGGCCATTCCAGGGCTGTTTTTTCCCTCCCTCTGACAATTTGACAGGTTTGCTGGGGTTGCAATATCACTCTCTCCCTGTCAGAAGGTTTATTTAGATGTTTTGTTCCAATTAAAGGCAACCGAGGCATATGGTGTCATTAAATTGGATGAGAAAGGAAGCGAAATATTGAAACTTTTCTTTTTCTTCTTCTTCTCTCTCTCCCTCCCTCCCAAGGAATATATTCCATAAAATTCTCCACTTATTGTTGTGATCATTCCTGCCCCTCTCATTCAGAATGGGAATTAATACATTTTTTTTAAATCCCTCCAATCCCATTCTGAGATTCTGATCCCCCCAACACTCTGGCACACAGTGGCCAAAAACACCAGGTGCCATCAGGAGGTCCAGTAGTGGGGCCAGGACACTAGAAGCCCTCCCACTGTTGCCCCCCCCAAACACCAAGAATACAGAGTATCCCTTGCTCTAGACCGAGAGTTCCTATCTATACCTTGTGGCTAACAGCCAGTGATGAACATAAGAACATAAGAGAAGCCAATGTTGGACCAGGCCAATGGCCCATCCAGTCCAACACTCTGTCACACAGTGGCCAAAAGCACCAGGTGCCATCATGAGGTCCAGCAGTGGGGCCAGGACACTAGAAGCCCTCCCACTCTTGCCCCCCCAAGCACCAAGAATACAGTGGATCACTGCCCCAGACATAAGAACATAAGAGAAGCCAATGTTGGACCAGGGCAATGGCCCATCCAGTCGAACACTGTCACCCAGCGGCCAAAAATGCCAGGTGCCATCAGGAGGTCCACCAGTGGGGCCAGGACACTAGATGCCCTCCCACTGTTGCCCCCCGAAGCACCAAGAATACAGTAGATCACTGCCTCAGACATAAGAACATAAGAGAAGCCATGCTGGATCAGGTTAATGGCCCATCCAGTCTAACATTCTGTCACACAGTGGCCTAAAACACTAGGTGCCATCAGGAGGTCCACCAGCGGGGCCAGGAAACTAGAAGCCCTCCCACTGTCCCCCCCCAAGCACTAAGAACACAGAGCATCCCTTGCCCCAGACTGAGAGTTCCTATCTATTCCTTGTGGCTAATAACCACTGCTGGACCTCTGCTCCAGATGTTTATCCAATTCCCTCTTGAAGTCGTCCATGCTTGTAGCTGCCACCACCTCCTGTGGTAGTGAATTCCATGTGTTAATCACTCTTTAGGCAGTGGCACTACTGGAACTTTTAGCACCACCTTTTAAGCTAATAATTGCATTTTTATTGTTCTAAATTGTTTTAATTATTTATGATATGAATTTATTATGGGTTTTTTTGTATTTTTCATGTGTGTGTGCATGTCAGTGTGTATGCACCTGGAAGTCATGGCGACCTCTGGTGACTGACCCCTATTGAGGGCCTGGAGGATATTCAGAGAGGTGGATGAATGAAGCCTGACCCCACCTCCCATCTCTGGTATTCCAAGGAGGTCTCCCATCCAAGTACTTGCCAGGGTCGACCCTGCTTAGCTCCCAAGATCTGACAAAATTGGGCTTGCCTGTATTAATGGTGCAGCTTTTGTGGCAACAGCCAGTGCTTAAGTTGTCCACCCCCCGAACCCTGTCCTGGCAGGGAAAGGGCAGTATAGTGGTTAAGTGTGCGGACTCCAATCTGGGAGAACCTGGTTTGATTCCCCACTCTTCCACTCTCAGCTGCTGGATGAACTTGGGCAAGCTATAGTTCTGGCACAGCTGTTCTTGAAAAGAGCAGTTCCTGTCAGAGCTCTCTCAGCCCCACCTACCTCACAGGGTGTCTGTTGTGGGGATGAAGTTCAAATCCAGTCACCTGAAGAATTCTTCTTGTACGCTTGCACGGCTTGTAACAAATGTGGCAATTTACTGAGGTTGAATTTGCAGGTTTGGGTAAGCTCACAGCTGGGACCGTGCACTCCATCAGTTTGCATTATGGAAGGCAGGGGTTTAATATGTAGGGGGGGGGGACCTGACACCTGAAGCCGTGTGAGGTATTTCCCCAGCGCATTGGTTTGATTTAACAAAACCTGGAAAAGCTCAGAGGGAGCGGTGTCGGCCCTCTTTGACTGATCAAGAGGCGAGGCGTGGTAACAGATGCCCTTGCGCTCAACGCCGTCGCTTTGTTTTCCTTCGGAAAAGCTAATTTTCTCACGGCTTTCTAAAGCCCCAAGGCCAAGGAAATCCGTTTCCTCTTGTAGGTTTCCTTCATCGAAACAGGCTCCGAATAAGACGTTCGAGCCAGCTCCCTGTTACAAAGGAAACATGTTACGGTGACACACGGGTCCTGGAGGTCGCCACTGGGAAGGTGTAAAATGGATGATGCCCTCCTTCAGGAAGGATGCTGCACAAACTGTTCTGGGGCCCCGGTCACATGGAGATTTTGCTGCGAGAAAGGTACAAACGTTGGGTGGATTTTCGGGGCATGATCACACCGCGACATCTGGGAAGCGTAGAGCACCCGTGGCAAACCCGTGGTGTCCCACCGAAGATGCGGAGTTAAAAAGTACCAAGGAAAGTGCACTAGTATACGGAAAACGCATGGCACAGGCGGGCGTCTGATCACGGGAGTTCTCTAAGGAGCTACTTGACATCCTGTCGCAAACCAGATGTTTTTCGTAAGCGCATGCGCACAAACACAAAACTGAAAGGAGTACTGCTTCGCAGAACTGTGCATGCGCACAAATGCAAAACGCTTGTGTGATTGCACCGCACCGCTTCTTTGCCACACTGCAGCATCGCCATGTGATCGCCAGCTAAAAGCCAAGACACAGAGACTCGGGGGACCATGTGATTGGGCTACCGCACTTTATTTTGCTCCAGGGCGAACAGCCACTCCCCCCCCCCCACGTTATCTGGCTCGTGTGACCGGGGCCTGGGTCTCTTGCTAGATTTGGCAGAATAAGTAAAACAATGTGACTGGGGTAGTGGGGTAATGGGGTCATGCACAAACCATTGCATATCATGCCCATGTATATGGCATAGCATCTGCATGTTGGTCATGCTTGCTCACTTGGTGATTTATGTCTGTGGCATTTTGAGGCATTGGAGGAGGTGGAGGAGATTGGATTTATACCCCACCCTTCACGACCCGGAGGAGTCTCAGAGCGGCTTACAATCTCCTTTCCCTTCCCCTCCCCACTATAGACCCCTTGTGAGCAATGCTCCCTCTAAGCTGTGGAGTCTTGTGAGCAAAAATTCTACTTTGTGAGCCACTGGCATTAAAGTTGTGAGCAAGTGATTTGGCTGCTGCATAAATTAGTTTGCTCTGGAGCCATCCTTCCTGAGCTATTACAAAAATGTGCGAGCCAGAGGCTAAAAGACTGTGAGCTAGCTCACACTAACTCAGCTTAGAGGGAGCTCTGCCTGTGAGGTAGGTGGGGCTGAGAGAGCTATTTCGAAGACTGCTCTTGAGAGAACAGCTCTGAGAGAACTTGTGACCCAAGATCACACCAGCAACTGCATGTTGGGGAGTGGTGAATCAAACCTGGTCGTACAGACTTACGGTTTTAAGTCTGTATGTCGCCTGGAGCCCCACATTCTTGGGGATTAGGCATTCCACAAATATAATGTATTTTATTTATTTATTTATTTATTTATTTTGGAATTTTAGTAAGTATTACATATTGTCTTTTTACTCGTACATTT
>NW_015170392.1:64003-111880 GCF_001447785.1 Gekko japonicus
TGAAAAAGAGCAGTTTGTGTCAGAGTTCTCTCAGCCCCACCCACCTCACAGGGTGTCTGTTGTGGGGAGGGGAAGGGAAAGGAGTTTGTAAGCCGCTCTGAGACTCCAAGTGAAGGGCGGGGTATAAATCCAATCTCTTCTCTTCTTCTTCTTCTTCTTTATTCCCAGCCACGGGCACAAAGTCCGGATCTTGCCCTGAATGTATTTTCTTCCTTCTGTTGGTAGCCATTCCAAGTAGGTCTTCCATTTCATCCTAATTCCTGTGGTCTTGTCTTCCCATCCGGTCTTCCGATTCAATTTCTCAATTGTATCCGACTGTATGAAATCAAACAGATAATTGTGTCAGGTTTCTACCGTCCACTTACTTTTGTCCTTCCAGCCTAGAGCTATCACTGCTTTGCTTCCTAGTATCATGACTTTAAACATAGCTTGGTCCTCTTTACTTACTGCTGGGTCCCCTAATATGCCCATTAGCATTAAATTAAAGTTACTGGTCAGTGAAACTTTACATATTCTTTTTATAATTTGTAATATTTTTGTCCAAAATACCCTAACCTCCGGACATTCCCACCACATATGGGAAAACCATCCCGTAGCTTGTTTGCAATGCCAGCATCTAGGACTCATTCCTGGGAACATATTTGCTATTTGCGCTGGTGTTTTATACCGTTTTGTAAAGAATGTATGCTCCATTTCATTGAATTTTATCACTTTGATTTCCTCTATTCCTTCCACTATTTTCCTTGCCATATTTTCTGATATCTGGCCTTCTTCGGCCCAAGTTTTTGGTAGGTAAGGTATTGTCTTGTCTTTATTCGATAGCCACAAATATAATGTAATAAATAATAAATCCATACATGAATACAAGTCATTCATCCGACCTTGATAGTATCACTAGCATTTAGAGGCTACATCAGAAGAGGGACGTCTCTCGCCCCACTGAGATGGCTAGCCCATCAAAACCCTTAAGAACAATCAGCCACCATGAAACACATTTCACCCTTTCCCACCCTCCTGGCCACCGGTGGGGGATGCGGGTTGGATTTTCAGATCCAGGTTTGGAAGCTCCTGGAGATTTGGGGGTGGAGACGGGGAGGGCAAAGAACTCAGTGGGATACGGTGCCATAGAGTCTGCCTTCCAAAGCAGCCATTTTCTCCAGGGGGACTGATCTCTGTAGTCTGGGGATGAGTTGTAATCCTGAAGGCCGGCATCCCTAACCAAAACTGCTGTGTGTATATTTGTCCTGCTATTTTGTGTAGTGGTTAGGAGCGTGGACTCTAGTCTGGGAGAACAGGGTTTGATTCCCCACTCCTCCGCATGCAGCTGCTGGTGTGATCTTGGGTCAGTCACATGTTCTCTCAGAGCTGTTCCCTCTCGAGCAGTCCTCGAAAGAGCTCTCTCAGCTCCATTGACTTCACAGGGTGTCTCTTGTGGGGAGGGGAAGGGAAAGGGATTGTAAGCCGCTCTGAGACTCCTTTGGGTAGTGAAGGGCAGGGTATAAATCCCATTTCTTCTCCTTCTTCTTCTTCTTCTCCTCCTCCTCCTTCTCCTCCTCCTCCTCCAGTTTGGTGTAGTGGTTAAGTGTTAAGACTCTAATCTGGGAGAACCGGGTTTGATTCCCCTCCACTTGCACCTGGCGGGAGGGCCTTGGGCAAGCTGTAGTTCTGATAAGAGCTGTTCTTGAAAAAAGAGCAGTTTCTGTCAAGAGCTCTCTCAGCCCCACCTACCTCACAGGGTGCCTGTTGTGGGGAGGGAAAGGGAAAGGAGATTGTAAGCTGCTCTGAGACACCTTTGGGTAGTGAAGGGCGGGGTATAAATCCAATCTCTTCTTCTTCTTCTTGATGTGAGAGCCAGTTTGGTGTATTGGTTAAGTGTGTGGACTCTAATCTGGGAGAACCGGGTTTGATTCCCCACTCCTCCACTTGCACCTGGCTGGATGACCTTGGGCAAGCCGTAGTTCTGATAAGAGCTGTTCTTGAAAAAGAGCAGTTTCTGTCAAGAGCTTTCTCAGCCCCACCTACCTCACAGGGTGTTTGTTGTGGGAAGGGGAAGGAGTTTGTAAGCCACTCTGAGACACCTTTGGGTAGTGAAGGGCGGGATATAAATCCTATCTCTTCTTCTTCTTCTTCTTCTTCTTCTTCTTCTTCTTCTTCTTCTTCTTCTTCTTCTTCTTCTTCTTCTCCTCCTCCTCCTCTCAATAGCTCCCCCAGCCCCACCTACCTCCCAGGGTGTCTGTTGTGGGGAGGGGAAGGGAAAGGAGTTTGTAAGCCACTCTGAGACACCTTTGGGTAGTGAAGGGCGGGGTATAAATCCAATCTCTTCTTATTCTTCCTCCATTCCCACAAGTAATTTGACCCATTTCCTTCCTCCGTGTCCTTGCGATGGCAAGCCATTATCAAATTTTGAAGCTCGTGTCAAACCTGCCTCAGATTTTTCTCTCCCCTCCCCCGCCAGTTTATCAGTCTGGCCTCATGCGGCTCACCTCTCCAGCAGAGTTAGCATCCGATCATGACAAAGCGATCTCATTCCAAACGTGACCTTTAGTTCCAGCAATTTGTCCTGGGTCGGGGGATTTCAAAACATGACAACCCCATCACATAGTGGTCATTTTTACCCCTCGGGCTCATTTTCAATCATGAGACCGGGCACCTGTGGTTTGTGCTCATGGCTTTCTTATGGCCCTGTGCAGGGCGGGGGGAGGGGGAGAAAGAAAACGGAATCAAAAAATGAAGGGAAATTAGCCGCGCCGTCCAAATATTGACACATTTTTAGGTCCCAATTGCCTCAGACGATGGCAACAGGCAACCCACGGTGCAGTCACACGATACGATCCCTTGATGCTTTGAGTCTGATCTTTATTGCAGGCTCGGTATTTATTTGTGTGGAAGTTGTCATCGGCCGATGTGCGCACGCTGAGTGGGAACGATCTAAGCAAATGGAGGGTGGTAAGAATCAATTACGAAAAGGGAGACTGTCAGTGAACAGGTGTGGTGTAAAGAATGGCATCTCTAATTCCGCATGCCCAATGAGGCCTTGAAAAGGATGCCTCTGTGCCACACGCCGAGCCTCTTAGGAAACAGAGGGAGGGATTCCAGATCAGTTCGTGACTTGCCGCTCAAAGGGAAAGCACGGGCAACCACAATGGGCAAACTGAAGTCCTTGGAGTTAGGATCTTGGCAGGGGTCATTTCGTAGAAAAAGAGGTGCAGGAGCTCATTACCATAACTCATTAGCATAACTTATTTGCAGATGCCACACTCCCTGACATCACCGGAAGTGTGTCAGAAGGCAACACCCACCGCTCAGGCTCCACTGGAGTGTTTTGGACAGCTAGCTGTGGGGGGGGGGTGTGCAGATCTGTCCTCGCAGAGGAGGGAGAGCTTGTACCTGAATAAAACTTGGTCTTAAAGGTGCCACTGGACTGTTTTGGACCGGGGGGCCGGGGGGAGCTCTGCAGCTTACCTGGCTGCTTCTTGCTCTGACTGAGGGCTGCTGAAAGCAGGGGGTGGGGCTTGTTGCATGTGCCCACCCCCTGGACTCTTTACTGCCGGAGCTCTGCTCCTGTGCGCTCCTGCAGGAAATGACCCCTGGTTTTCATGGTTTTGTATTGAGACTGTTGTGCACCATCCAGACACCCCAGAAACTCCCTCTCCACCTCAGCTACTGGACACCCTTGCCCGGCACAATGAGGCGCCATTAGATTCTCCAAATGACAGCACAACCGTGCCCCGAGAAACAGCGCTACCAGCACCACAACCGCCAACACCGCCCATCTCTCAGCCGAGTGCTACGTTGTCACCTTCCGCCCTGGTTCCCGCACCTCGCCGCTCTACGAGAACCCGTAAAGCACCTTCCTATTTGCAGGACTTTGTGTGTCGGTGTCTTTTGGACCAAGGGGGGAGGGGTGTAATGTATCCATCTCAGACCGCGTGCGTGGCCAATTCGCTCACAGTAACAATGGGACAAGCGGATCCTAGCTGGCACCTATCGGCGGGCTAGGCTCCCGGCCGAGAGCCTATGGAACTCTCGGCCACTGTAAATAGCCAGTCACTTGTGTATGGGTGTGTTTTGGGTGTGGGATTGTTGCACATATAAACCGGCCTGTGAGCTGGTTAGAGTTGTCTTGTTCTGAGCTGAAATAAAGTATGAGAGCTGAAATCACTAATAAGTCTCAGTACTTTTCAGAGGAGGAGGAGGTGGAGGAGGAGGAGAAGGAGGAGAAGAAAAAGAAGAGGAGGAGGAGGAGGAGGAGATTGGATTTATACCCCGCCCTTCACTCGAAGTCTCAGAGCGGTTTACAAACTCCCTTCCCTTCCCCTCCCTCAACCGACACCCTGTGAGGTCGGTGGGGCTGAGAGAACTCTGACACAAACTGCTCTTTTTCAAGGACAGCTCTTATCAGTGTTCCCTCTAAGCCGAGTTAGTATGAGCTAGCATGCAGCTTTTTAGCCTCTAGCGCATACATTTTTGTCTTAGCTCAGGAAGGATGGCTCCAGAGCAAATTAATTTATGCAGTAGCCAAATTGCCGCCCTGAGCCCGTTGGGGAGGGTGGGGTATGAATCTAATAATAAATAAATAAATAAATAAAATGCTCTCTTACAACTTTAATGCCGGTCGCTCACAAAGCAGAATTTTTGCTCACAGGACTCCACAGCTTACAGGGAGTACTGCTCTTGAGTAGATCTTCTTTGGTCTCCTCTTAATCTTCCGGTATGGAAATAAAGTCTGTCCAGCAGACATAAACGTCCCACACAGTACGTCCACTCCTTCAGCGGTAGCTGGCGACAATAAATCTTGCATGCTGCATGCCAAAACCTGGTTCTGTTGATGGCACAGCATCATCCACCCTCCCCACCCCATAGAGTTTCCAAGGCAAGAGATGAACAGAGGTGGTTTGCCATTGCCTGCCTCTGCATAGTGACCCTGGACTTCCTTGGTGGTCTCCCATCCAAGGACTAACTAGAGCCAATCCTGCATCGCTTTGGAGATCGGAGGAGATCAGGCTAGCCTGAGGCATCAAGGTCACGGCAAAAGGTACTCTGGTGGTGCCTCTCTAATCGAGGAGAACCGGGTTTGATTCCCCACTCCTCCACATGCAGCCGCTGGTGTGACCTGGGGTCAGTCACAAGTTCGTGAAGAGCTGTTGTCTCAGGAGCAGTTCTCGAAAGAGCTCTCTCAGCCCCACCTACCTCGCAGGGTGTCTGTTGTGGGGAGGGGAAGGAGATTGTAAACTGCTCTGAAACTCTTTCGGGTAGTGAAGGGCGGGGTATAAATCTAGTCCCCTCCTCCTCCTTCTTAATTAGATAAACATATGGAGCAGAGGTCCATCAGTGGCTGTTAGCCACAAGGTATAGATAGGAAGTCTTGGTCTGGGGCAAGGGATGCTCTGTATTCTTGGTGCCGGGGGGGGGGGTAACAGTGGGAGGGCTTCTAGAGTCCTGGCCCCACTGCTGGACCTCCTGATGGCCCCTGGTATTTTTGGCCACTGTGCGACAGAGTGTTGGACTGGATGGGCCATTGGCCTGATCCGACATTGGCTTCTCTTATGCTGTTATAAGAGGGAATTGGATAAACATATGGAGCAGAGGTCCATCAGTGGCTATTAGCCACAAGGTATCAATAGGAACTCTCAGTCTGGGGCAAGGGATACTCTGTATTCTTGGTGCCGGGGGGAGGAACAGTGGGAGGGCTTCCAGTGTCCTGGCCCCACTGCTGGACCTCCTGATGGCACCTGGTCTTTTTGGCCACTGTGTGACAGAGTGTTGGACTGGATGGGCCATTGGCCTGATCCAACATTGGCTTCTCTTATGTTCTCCTCCTTCTCCTTCTCCTCCTTGTTCTTCTTCGTCAGAAGCTCCTAACCTAAACATACACAGAGGGGATTTTGATGAGTTGACCCCATGTCATTTTGCTGAGCGGAATTACTGGGTTAGCCCAATCTCATCGGGTCTAGGGAGTGAAACAGAGTTGCCCTGGTTAATGTTTGGATGAGAGACCACCCAGGAAGTCCAGGGTTACTATAAACTGATGGTGACTTCACAGCACTTTTCACCACTCAGGTCGAATCTACATATGCATTTTAGAATGAACTCGGTGCCACTGTTTTCCCATGTGGTTTAGAACTGCTGCGCCTCTGCTTTCAAGTTAGCGTTAGGGGAGCTGTCCACTTTGTCTTTTTTTCAGTTATCTAATCACAATCTATTGTTCCTCACTCCATGGCCCCTGGGGGTTACTGGAGTGTTCTGGGACTGGAATGAGAAAACCCACAGTGGAATGGTAGCCCCTGGGGTTAGCAGGAGTATTCTGGGACTGGAATAACCGGCTCCAGAGTGGAATGACAGCCCAGGGGGTAGGAGATGTGTCCTGGGACTGTAATGATAGGCCTGGCATTCCAGTTCCAGGACACTCCTCTTACTCCAAGGGGATGTCATTCCACCATTGGGCCTGTCATTCCACTCCCAGAATACAACTGCTACCCCAGGGGCTGTCATTCCACTCTGGGGCCTGTTATTCCAGTCCCAGAACACTGCTGCTACCCCAAAGGCTGTCATTCCACTCTGGGGCCAGTCATTCTAGTCCCAGAACACATCTGCTACCCCCAGGGACTGTCATTCCACTCCGTGATCTCTCATTCTAGTCAAAGAACACTCCTGCTACCCCCAGGGGCTGTCATTCCACTCTGGGGTCTCTCATTCCACTCCCAGAACACAACTGTTACCCCCAGGGGCTGTCATTCCACTCCGTGATCTCTCATTCTAGACAAAGAACACTCCTGCTACCCCCAGGGGCTGTCATTCCACTCTGGGGTCTCTCATTCCACTCCCAGAACACAACTGCTACCCCAGGGGCTGTCATTCCACTCTGGGGCCTGTTATTCCAGTCCCAGAACACTGCTGCTACCCCAAAGGCTGTCATTCTCCTCTGGGGCCAGTCATTCCAGTCCCAGAACACATCTGCTACCCCCAGGGTCATTCCACTCCGTGATCTCTCATTCTAGACAAAGAACACTCCTGCTACCCCCAGGGGCTGTCATTCCACTCTGGGGTCTCTCATTCCACTCCCAGAACACAACTGCTACCCCAGGGGCTGTCATTCCACTCTGGGGCCTGTTATTCCAGTCCCAGAACACTGCTGCTACCCCAAAGGCTGTCATTCTCCTCTGGGGCCAGTCATTCCAGTCCCAGAACACATCTGCTACCCCCAGGGTCATTCCACTCCGTGATCTCTCATTCTAGACAAAGAACACTCCTGCTACCCCCAGGGGCTGTCATTCCACTCTGGGGTCTCTCATTCCACTCCCAGAACACAACTGCTACCCCAGGGGCTGTCATTCCACTCTGGGGCCTGTTATTCCAGTCCCAGAACACTGATGCTACCCCAAAGGCTGTCATTCCACTCTGGGGCCAGTCATTCCAGTCCCAGAACAAATCTGCTACCCCCAGGGACTGTCATTCCACTCCGTGATCTCTTATTCTAGTCAAAGAACACTCCTGCTACCCTCAGGGGCTTTCATTTCACTCCATGGTCTCTTGTTCCAGTTCCAGAACACTCCTGCTACCCCCAGGGGCTGTCATTCCACTCTGGGGTCTGGATGTTTTTAAAGATATTTAGGCTTTGATTACCTGATACCTGAAAAGTGAACTGAGTTGAGTTTACATATAGGCTGTTCCTGCCCCCATTTATAAAGCTAGTATGGAGTTGTAGTAAGTCCCTGGGGCTCTTTGGTAGGTCTTTGCACACCCCAGAAACCCAATTCTTTGAGGACACTTGCTCACTTTCCAAGCTTTGGACCTGTACTTCTGTCCTAACTAATACACTGAGTGTTCTCTCAGTGCCTCTGAAAAGAAGTTGGCCAAGGCTTTCAAGAGCTAAGGAAGCGGTAGTCAATTTGATTTCACATCCTGGTCTGGAAACTGTGCTTTCCTCTAGATGTGTACACTGAGTGCTCTCCCGGTGGATGGAAAATGGAATTTTCTAAAGTTTAGCCTTGGTTAATTTCATTTTCGGTACCCAGAGTGAAGCAAGCAGTGTATTTGTTTTGGATTGGAGCCCAGTTCTGAGATTAGGGATTTGAAATGAAAGTGAACCGGACTTTCTTAGCTTCAGAGGTGAGCACCTTTGGGAAATACAGATACATAGATAGATTAGATAGATAGATAGATAGATAGATAGATAGATAGATAGATAGATAGATAGATAGATAGATACGTAAGAACATAAGAGATGCCAATGTTGGATCAGGCCAAAGGCCCTTCCAGTCCAACACTCTGTATCACACAGTGGCCAGAAATACCAGTGCCATCAGGAGGTCCACCAGTGGGGCCAGGACGTTAGAAGCCCTCCCACTGTTGACCCCCCCAAGCACCAAGATGACAGAGCATCACTTGCCCCAGAGTCCCTATCTATACCTTGTGGCTAAGAGCCACTGATGGACCTCTGCTCCATATGCTTATCTAATTCTCTTTTGAAGCCATCCATGCTTGTAGCCGCCACCACTTCCTGTGGCAGTGAATTCCCAGTGTTAATCACTGTTTGGGTGAAGAAGTACTTCCTTTTATCCGTTCTAACCCGACCGCTCAGCAATTTCATGGACTGCCCACGAGTTCTTGTATTGAGAGGAAGGGAGAAAAGGACATCTTTCTCTACCTTTTCTCTACCTTATGTCCTCCCCTGCCACAAGTTCTGTTCGTCTTTAAGGTGCTACTGGACTCTTGCTCTTTTCTACTGCTACAGACAAACACAGCGACCCGTCTTGATCTATGTCCTTGGATTCACCTCGTTCAAAAATATTTCTGTTTTACCAACCCTGCACGGAATAAAGGAAGTATTTATGACCCTAACCTTCTGCATTAGTGAGGCCATCTCTAAGAGCAATCCAAATACAACTGGACAGTGGTGTTTTTTTTCCTCCTTTGATCTGGCTGGCAGAAAGCTCTATAATTGCCCCCATTTGAATGGCCTGGTTTCAATTAAGTTGGGAGGGGGAAAATAATAATAATAGCGTTAAGCACTCTGCCATTTACAGTACTTGAGTGAACGCAGCTCAAGCCGTCCAGGATTACACCCCCATTAGTGGCATTCTCTGTGCATAGCCACGGTGATTAAATCACTGTTATGTATTATTAGACAATATCCGGTGAGCATCTCCGTCATGGCTATTAGCAACCTTGATGGGATTTTAAACAATTAAGAGCATCAACAGATTTTATGGATAGTTAAGATTTCAAAAGCCAGAGATGGTTTTCAAATGGGTTAAAAAATGCTCCTAATGCCGCTGTCTTTCCCCCTGACGTTCCGCTTCCTCCTTGGTTCATTAGCATTGATACCAATTACACCCACTTTGAGTCATTAGATTTCGGCTCCCACCGCCTCGTCTTCCCACCGTTGCCCATTAATCTCAGCTTCCACAGCCCCCTCCCCATCTTCCTTTTCCCCAAAGGGAACATCCGTTTCAATAACCGCCTCTCAAATTGACGTGTGGAAACTCTTCCCTCATTGTGGGAAATCTTCCCGATTACCGAAGATGATGTTTCCAGAAGTGCTGGAGAAAGTGTCGAGAACTACGCATCTTTTCTTGGACAATTGACTTTTCTCAGTTGGGCAAAGGCAAATTGAGGGAAAGGCAGACACCCTATCACTCAACGGCATAATGTTTAGGGTTGCCAGCTCAGGATGATCGAGGTTTATAAGATTATGCATGGGATAGAGCAGGTCGAGAAGAAGTCCTTTTCTCCCTTTCTTACAATACAAGAACTCGTGGGCACCCCATGAAATTGCTGAGCGGTCGGGTGAGAACAGATATGAGTAAGTCCTTCTTCACCCAAAGAATGATTAACACATGGAATTCACTGCCACAGGAGGTGGTGGCAGCTACAAGCATGGACGGCTTCAAGAGGGAATTAGATATGGAGCAGAGGTCCCTTAGTGGCTATTAGCCACAAGGTATAGATAGGAACTTTCAGTCTGGGGCAAGTGATGCTCTGTATTCTTGGTGTTGGGGGGAGGGGTCAACAGTTGGAGGGGCTTCTGGTCTCCTGGCCCCACTGGTGGACCTCCTGATGGTACCTGGTATTTTTGGCCACTGTGTGACACAGAGTGTTGGACTGGATGGGCCATTGGCCTGATCCCACATTGGCTTCTCTTATGTTCTTATGATTGGGAAATACCCAGAGATTTGGGAGGTGAAGTCTGCAGAGGGCAGAGTTGGGGAAGGGACGGAGTTCAGTGGGGTATGATATCACAGTGTCCACCTTCCAAAGCAGCCATTTTCTCCAACTGAACTGATCTCTGTCACCTGAAGATGAGTTGTAATAGCCGGAGACTTCCAGCCAGAACCAAGAGGTTAAATACAAGAAAAGAAACCATGAACCAATTACAAGAAATATATTAAATATGTTCAACACATTAAGGATATTAATATCCATGTACTCTATTCATACAACAATACCGAAGACTAATGCGTATAGGTTCAGTCCATAATCATTTCCATTCTCGTTCAGCATATTTAAAGGAGTAAAGGGCCTGTGTCGAAAAATGTTGTCAGTTCCTTGTTTTCAAAATATAGCAGTGATATACCCTTGATGGTGGGGGGTGGAAGACGAAGAAGAAGAGGAGGAGGAGGAGGAGATTGGATTTATATCCCACCCTTCACTCAGAGGGGCTTACAAACTCCTTCCCCTCCCCCTCCCCACAACAGACGCCCTGTGAGGTAGGTGGTGCTGAGAGAGCTCTGACAGAAACCACTCTTTCTCAAGGACAGCTGTACAGAACTATGGCTTGCCTAAGGTAATCCAGCGGCTGCAAGTGGAGGAGTGGGGAATCGAACCCAGTTCTCCCAGATTAGAGTCCGCACACTTAACCACTACACCAAACTGGCTCTCCAGGTGTGGGGCTGGGCTGCTGTCTCCAGTATTTAGCATACAATATTATCGCAGTAGTTAAGAAGAAGAGATTGGATTTATACCCTGCCCTTCACTACCCAAAGGAGTCTCAGTGCACCTTACAAACTCCTTTCCCTCCCCCTCCCCACAACAGACACCCTGTGAGGTAGGTGGGGCTGAGAGAGCTCTCTCGAGAACTGTCTTTGAGAGAACAGCTCTGACAGAACTATGGCTTGCTCAAGGTCATCCAGCAGCTGCAAGTGGAAGAGTGGGGAATCGAACCCGGTTCTCCCAGATTAGAGTCCGCGCACTTGACCACTACACCAAACTGGCTCTCCTAGCCTTCTGGTTGATGGTTTGGATCTAGTGCTTATGTTTTGGCCTCCCTCCTCCCTTCTGTTCTGGAGATAGCAATTGCAGCAAATAAGTATTCAGTTCACAATCCTGCACCAGCGGCTTGGCCAAAAAGGAGGTCCCGCGTGACTGCGTTCTCTGATACTGCTCCTCCTCTTAATAAGGCTTTGTGGGGCAAATGCCTTTGGAGCCACGTTTCTTAATGCTCGTGCCAATTAATCACACAGGTAGGAGAAAATGGCTTTCTTTCCAAAAGCCCTAGCAACCGCTCCCGTGCGCGAGAGTGAAAAGCATTTTATTAATTTTAAAGGGAGCTTTGGCATATAATGACATAACAGACCATATTAATTTGTCCAAAAAAAAATTATGAAAGACTCGCTATTATGATGAAATATCGGTACTCCTGAAAAAGAACCGGAGGGGATAATCATACATGGATAAAAATGTATTTCTAAAGATACACCGGAGGAACAAAAGGTCTTAGGTTGTGAGGAGCAAGTAATCCTTCAGTAATGTTTTATGCCGTCAAAGGGCACTTTCAGAAGTCAGGGAAGGTAGACGTGATCTGGCCTCCTGTGATAGTCAGAAGGCTCATCATATCCACGTATATGACAGGCCCTTACAGGAAATATCTCAACTCAAGGCAAAGGGGTGTGGAATAGGCCTACTGTAGATCTCATGGAGGATGTATTCAGCTGTGAGAATCTTAAACTTGGAGACTATTTAAAACTACAATCCTAGAGGCTCAGAAAAAATATACAGCGTAGGGTTGCCAAATCAAAATTGGCCGGGAGCGGGGGGCTCCCAGCCGGCATCCTCTTCGTGCACGCGCCGCGTCCGCGTCACCCGGAAGTGATGTCACACGCTGGGGGTGGAGCCATGCCATTTGAGGGGAAAACTCTTTGTTTTCCCCTCAAATGGCGTGGCTCCGCCCCCAGCATCCGACGTCACTTCCGAGTGACGCGGATGCGGGGGTGGGGTTTCCCCCGGGCTCCGATTCCGCAGGAGCGGGAATCGGGGCTCGAAACCGGAGGGAATTCCGCCCCCCTGGGGGCATTTGGCAGCCCTATTCTCATGTCATGTTCTCATGTGGAAAGCTAGTTACAGTGAGGCCGATAAAACAGAACACAGGCTGTGGCAAATAAAATGCAAGTCTGTGGTCAGGCAGGCAAAAAGGGAATATGAGGAGCTGTCATGATCTGGGCTGTGCCACCAGAGGCCTACTAGGCCAAAGGAGCCTGGCTAGCAGTAGGTGAGGCTGGGCCTACAACTCCCAGAAGCCCCTGGGAGGTTTTGGAGCCAAGATGGACCAATAGGAAAAGAGGAGGGCTGGGGATAAAAGTTCTGGAGCAGCAGGAAGAGCTGTTCTTTCTTCCAGAGGGCAGAGCCAGAAGAGAGGCTGCTGCAGGGGGAAAACCCTCATCCTGGGGGAAGGGTGAGTAGTGTAAGGCCACTTGAGATAGTGAGCTAGGGACAGTCTATATTTAGACATGTTAGGGCATTTGATTTATTTTATGTTCACCCACTTACTCTTATTATTCTGCACCTTGTTCTTTGACCTCCTATAAAATAAACCTTTTCCTTGTTTCACTCTGCCTGGTCCTCACGCCTGTTATTCAGCCAAAAGGGAGGTCTGACGGTCTTGGGTGGGTTCTCTGGGCCTTCTCAAGGGATCCTAAATCCAGAGTGGTGGCAGCGTCAGGTGACACCCCACCTGAGTCATGAGAGGAGCATATAACGAAAAACATAAAGACCAACAATAAAACTTGCTTCAAATCTATTAGAAACAGGAAACCTGCCAGGGAGGCAGTGGGGCCTTTGGATGACCAAGGGGTAAAAGGAGTCCTGAAGGCTGATAGGGAAATGGCTGAGAAGCTGAATGCGTTTTTTGCCTCTGTCTTCACTGTGGAAGATGAGAAGTGCTTGCCCATTCCAGAACTGCTGATTTTGGGAGGGGTGTTGAAAGACCTGAGTCAGATTGAGGTGATGAGAAAGGAGGTCCTACGACTGATAACTTAAAAACTGATGAATCACCAGGCCCAGATGGCATACATCTGAGAGTTCTGAAATAACTCAAATGTGAACTTGTGGATCTCCTGACAAAAATATGTAATATTTCATTAAAATCTTCCTCCATTCCTGAGGACTGGGAGGTAGCTAATGTCACTCCCATCTTTAAAAAGGGTTCCAGAGGAGCTCCGGGAAATTACAGGCCAGTCAGTCTGACGTCAATACCGGGTAAGTTGGTGGAAACTGTTATTAAGGAAAGAATTAGTAGGCACATTGATGAACAAAAACTATTGAGACAGACGCAGCATGGGTTCTGTAAGGGAAGATCTTGTCTCACTAACCTGTTAGTGTTCTTTGAGGAGTGAACAAACATGTGGATAAAGGGGACCTAATAGATGTTGTTTACCTTGACTTCCAGAAAGCTTATGGCGCTTGCAGGAGTGGAATACTGCTTCCATTTGCCAGTTCTCCCTTACTATTGTAGACTTCAACTTAATCGACACAATAATGCTTGTGAAGGTTCACAGTTCCCGCCTCCCAGGAGCAGAATTTCAGGGGGCTCAATAACCTGAGGAAGTAGAAGAGAGGAAAGTCCCATTCTGTGAAGTTCTTTGGATCTAACCCACTGCTTTATATAACTCTCCGAAGTGACTCTAGCAGTTCAGTCCAAAGCACAGCTACATTCTTCTAAGTCCCTTGAAGTCCATGGATCTTTGGACTCTATGACTGCTAAGGGCTGCACTGTTAATTGTTAGCAACAGTTTCTGAAGCTACAGCTTAGCAGGGAGCACTATTTATTCTCTTTTTTGTTCAAAAATGTTGAATTATTTTTTTCCCTTTCTTTTAGCCTTTTCTTGCCTCTGTCAGGCTGATGGCCTTATCTTTAATGTAAAGTGAATGGATACAGCGAGCGGAGTGTAATACACAGAGCTTATGAAATAAGATAGCAAAGATATATGAAATCAGATAATGGCGATAAACCACAACAACACTGATTTGTTATCACTGGGAGCATGGAAAAGATCTCCCATTCCTCCTCCTGAAGAGATCCCGTATTCTTAGATCTAATCGCCTGTTGCTATTGTTATGAGAAGAAACTGCTGGTATAAGCTTTAATGAGAATGCTTGACAAATGGCTAGTAAAGAAAGATCACTGGTGCAGATTAGTTACCTCTTTGGTTAAGGAGTGGCAAAGGGCAGGTCTCTTTTCTTCTTTTTGGAAGGTATGTTTGCATTTGTTTGTGTGTGTGTGCGTATGTGTGTGTCCATGCCTGGAAGTCATGGCAACCCCTGGCAATTTCTACTGGGGTGATTGACAAATGGCTAGTAAAGAAAGATCACTGGTGCAGATTAGTTACCTCTTTGGTTAAGGAGTGGCAAAGGGCAGGTCTCTTTTCTTCTTTTTGGAAGGTATGTTTGCATTTGTTTGTGTGTGTGTGCGTATGTGTGTGTCCATGCCTGGAAGTCATGGCAACCCCTGGCAATTTCTACTGGGGCATGGAGGACATTCAGAGAAGTGGCTTGATAGCCTCCCATCCAAATTCTTGCCAGGGTTGGCCCTGCTTAGCTTCTGAGATTTGACGAGATCAGGCTTGCCTGTGCTATCCAAGTCAGGGCTCTCTTTTATTCTTCTTCTTTTGGGTTTGGTTTTTTTTTTGTATTTTTCATGTGTGTATGTGTGAATGTGTGTGCATCTGGAAGACATGGCGACTTCTGGTGACTGACTGTGTGTGTACCTGGAAGGCGAGGACAGATCAGTTCAGTGGAGCCTGAGTGGTGGGTGTTGCCTTATGACACACTTCCGGTGATGTCAGGGGTGTGGCATATGCAAATGAGTTATGCTAATGAGATATGCTAATGAGCTCCTGCTCCTCTTTTTCTACGAAATGACCCCTGGGCGGAAGTACTTCTATCCCACTGTTCCCCCAAAGAGCTCAGGTCAAAATGCATCCCCGTGCATTCCTCACACCCAACCTGTGGCAGTAAATATGGGGGAAGGTCATAGGTAAGGAAGTAGGATTCTGTGGATGTCACTTTTAGAGCTAGATAGAAACATAGCCCTGGCTGGCCTGATCTCATCAGATTTCAGGAGCTAAGCAGGGTTGGCCCTGCTTAGTACTTGGATGGGAGACCAGCAAGGAACTCCAAGGTTGCTATGCAGAGGCAGATGATGGTAAACCATCTCTGCTTCTCTGTTGCCTGAATGGCCCAGAACTGGGGTAACCATTAGTTGGTTGGGCTCCACAGCTCTCTCTTCTTTCCCCTGGCTTGAATAGCCTGGGCTTGCCCTATCTCATTAGATCTCAGAAGATCGGCAACATTGGCCCTGGTTAGTACTCAGATGGGAGACCACCAAGGAAGTCCAGGGTCGCTCTGTGGAGGCAGGCAATGGCAAACAACCTCTGTTTGTCTCTTGCCTTGCCTCTGTTCATCTCTCGCCTACAGGGTTGCTATAAGTTGACTGTAACTTGATGGCACTTTCTACCACCGAGGAATGAAGGCTTCTTTCCACCAACGAGGAGTGAAAGTTGGAGTAGGTTCTCAGATATCCACCCCTCCACGCACTGCTCACAGCATATTTGCAAGGTGTATCTTCACGCACAACAGAATGCCAATACTTCTTCAGTTGTGGTATTTCATCAAGAGTGGCTGATCTATTACAGCAATTCCTCCTCCTGTGTAGAAATGGAAGAGTGTTTCACAAAAGCAGTGCTGAGTTCATATAGCACCGAACTTACTAAAATAGTACTCTGGCCTTGTATACTGTCCAATACCTCCTATATTATATTTCATACATCAACACATCCCTAGAATACATAGCTAACAGAAAAACCTAGCCGATTCATTTATAGTCCAATATATCACGCTTGGTAGAGATTGCAAAGGGTGTGTGTGTAATGCATGGAACATACTCAATACAACTCCCTGTTCATATATTTGCATGGATGCAGTTGTAGACATTTTTATAAACCTATTCTGTTCTGGTACTAGGGTTGCCAAGTCCATCTTCCACCCCCTGTGGGGGACTTTGGGGGCGTTCCTGGAGGGGGCGGGGCATCCCCTACGTCTGCCGCCTCCCCCACCTGCCCGTGCGCCGGATCTCCAGAACCGGCAGTTCCCTGCACTTAAAGGAGCTGGTGTTTCCCTTTTAAATGCAGGAGCCGGCATTTCCCCTTTAAGAGCAGCCGTGTTTCCCTTTTAAGAGCACTGAAGCTGGCATTTCCCTGCAAGTTTGCGGAGATCAGGCTTGGGAAGACACAAAATGTATATCCCTGTTATGTCTGCTGACCGCCACTAGGCGCCAGCGTTATACTGCCGAGCTTAACTCCCGAAGAACAATAGGGACTAGGCTCCTGGATTTTCCTTGGGGAACCAATATGGACTTTGGCGGGAGGTTTAAATCCATCACTAGGATCTAGGGGTGTTCCCAGGTACTGTATATAGTTGGCCATCCGGCCGGTATTCTGTATTCTAATTGTGTACCAGTAAACCATGCTGATCACTACATCTGTCTCTGTGGTTTATACATACGTTTAACCCATAACAATAATCCCACTTATCTGTCCTCACAAGGGCCACCTTGGTGGCTAATACTTTTAAACACATTTTTTTTAAAAAAAATAATCACATTTTAAGAACATTAAAGAAGAAGAAGAAGAGATTGGATTCATACCCCGCCCTTCACTACCCAAAAGTGTCTCAGAGCGGCTTACAAACTCCTTCCCCTTCCCCTCCCCACAACAGACACCCTGTGAGGCAGGTGGGGCTGAGAGAGCTCTCCCGAGAACTGTCCTTCAGAGAACAGCTCTGAAAGAACTTATGACTGACCCAAGGTCACACCAGCAGCTGCATGTGGAGGAGTGGGGGAATCAAACCCGGTTCTCCCAGATTAGAGTCTGTGCATTTAACCACTACACCAAAGCAGAGGAGTCAGTGGGCAATCCAGACCCCAACCCCGCAACCAATGAAGAAATGCAAGCGGTGTCGGGCTGGTGAGGAGGCCAACTTGGGGAGAAGACGGCACCCCAACGGGAGTAGCCAGAAGGGTGTCACAGAAGGCGGGGCATGAGGGCCGGGCAGATCAGGAGGAGACCAACCTGCCAGGAGGCGTTTCAGCAAAGTGTCCACATAGCTGTGCTCGGCATCTGGGAGTAAACACAGAGGAGGGGTTTCGGGGGGAAGGGGCCCAGGGTGGAAAGGTAGGAAGGCAGTGTCAATAAAGGAGGGACCCGGGAGGCACTTCCAGAGACAAGAAGAGAAGAGATTGGATTTATACCCCGCCCTTCACTACCCAAAGGAGTCTCAGAGCGGCTTACAAACTCCTTCCCCTTCCCCTCCCCACAACAGACACCCTGTGAGGTAGGTGGGACTGAGAGAACTCTGACACAAACTGCTCTTTTTCAAGGACAGCTCCTATCAGAGCTACGGCTTTCCCAAGGTCATCCAGCCAGGTGCAAATGGAGGAGTGGGGAATCAAACCCGGTTCTCCCAGATTAGAGTCCGCGCACTTAACCACGACACCAAACTGGTGTACACCAAACACATTAAAGGGTCTTTTTGTGAGCTGAGCATGTGGCCCGCAACTGTCCCCTCCCTTCCCCCTGCTAGATTTAAAGGGCCCTCCAGCTGGTCAACGGGGCCACATGGCCAATCAGCTGAAGCCCTTTAAATCGGGCAGGAGGGGAGGGAGAGGGGTGGCCAGAAAGGTGGTTGCTCTTGGGGGTGGGGCTTCCCCCACTTGCCAGCTGGCCAGGGCAGACTGAAGCCCCCAGAAGTGGGGGGAACCCCCTCGTGGAGTCTAGCTTGCCACCTAGTGGTGCATAACACTAAAAGAGCTAGAACTTCTGTCTGCCAGACAATTTTAGGATCTTCTTACACCCTCCTCAGGCTCTACCCCCAAAATCTACAGATATTTCCCAACCCTCATCATAATGGTATAATAGCTCTACGGGCAAAAAAGCTGGTAGGGAAATAGTATTTCTTGCTGCCCAGCTAAGGGCCTAAGGGATGCTTCAACTTTTTCTTCTAGGCGCAGCCTGGAACCAGCGGACAGGGAAAAGAAGAGCGATTATCCAGTCCCAAAGGAGAAGGTAAACGTGAATGACAGGGAATGAAAACTGGGTATTTAAGAACATCAGAGGACCACGAGCTGAACCAGAAGGCTCAATGGGACTGCTGTTATTGTCATGCTCCCAAGGGACTGATCTGATCTCAGGTTGGGCTTGCCATAGATGAATCATCCTTTCAACGTGCAATCGGTGGGGGAATCGGAGCGTACGTGCCTAGTAGAAGGCACCTGGTATCTTCAGCAGAATCCTATTTCCAAAGCAAGAGCGTTGGGGAACAAACAAAAAAAAAAATCAATTTATTTTTCAAATATATTCTCACGCTGTGCAACGGTGCCGCTGCAACAGAAACCTATAACTTCATCGCCACTGCTTTGACAAGGGCCCCGAAACCAATAGAACAATCTCTCAATCGCACCTGCCTACCACGAGGTGGGAAAATGAAACCCTGAAGTTTCATTATCTTGAAACGTTAGTCTCTCTCTCTCTCTCTCTCTCTCTCTCTCTCTCTCTCTCTCTCTCTCTCTCTCTCCCCCCCCCTCATTTTCTCTCCTATCCACATTCATCACCAAACACACCTTGCAGTTTTGTGACAAACAGAGAGATTCAGAGTCCTTCTGGAGGCATAACCAAACCAAGGTATGGTAAGGAATGGCCCATCAAAGAGTTTTCCTACGGGATTTATCATTAGCGGTTCTTTTGTGGTATTTCTCGAACAGCTATTTTAACTGGCTTTGATAACATAAGCCTACGTATATTGATCACACTCAATGTAACTAATAATCTCTCTAATAATTTAGCAAATTTTAATATGCTTTGTAATGGCCGCCACCTCTTGGGTTTTTAGAGGCTTTTCTCTCCTTTCACCTGTAGTTTGTAGATACCCTCCCTTATTTCTTTGTAGTTTATAGAAAATGCAATAAAAATATCCCTTCAGGGGTTGAGGGGGGGGAAGAGTTTTGCTAGGGGCAGCTTTTAAAAAAAAATAGCTTTCATGGAAAAGGCAAATGTGGTCAGAAGTCATCCACTCTTGGTTGCTAAGGGCAATAAAGAGTACCTATTTACTGAGAAAGGATTTATCAGTTATGTTATGTTTATTTATTTAATTGTTTAATTCAGTTTGTATCCTGCCCTTCCTGCCGAAGCAAGCTCAGGGCGGCTTACATTAAAAGTTAAAATACAGTAAAACAACAATTCATTACATACAACATGCCTTAAAATTCATACATATTACAAATGGCAAGTCACAAATAAATACAGTCAAAGTGCTAGTGGTGGTAGCTATAGGCCAGTATGTAACAAATATAGAAGAAGAAGAAGAAGAAGAAGAAGAAGAAGAAGAAGAAGAAGAAGAAGAAGAAGAAGAAGAAGAAGAAGAAGAAGAAGAAGAAGAAGAAGAAGAAGATTACAAACTCCTTTCCCTTCCCCTCCCCACAACAGACACCCTGTGAGGTAGGTGGGGCTGAGAGAGCTCTTGACAGAAACGGCTCTTTTTTCAAGAACACCTCTGAGAGAACAACGGCTTGCCCAAGGTCATCCAGTCAGGTGCATGTGGAGGAGTGGGGAATCAAACCCGGTCCTCCCAGATTAGAGTCCGTGTACTTAACCACAACACCAAACTGATGTATATAGCAAATAGCAAAATATAGCAAATATAGCAAAAAAGTATGGCCAGAAGATGTTACTGTCGACATCGCAGGAGTTGCTGTTGTCATGAAGGGTGTTATCCCAGTTCAATGTTGTTGGTAGCGGCTCATAATCAAAGGCCTGGTGGAAGAGCTCTGTTTTGCAGGACCCCATCTTTCTTCATTTTGCAGGGCCCCCATTTTGCAGGCCCTCAGCTTTCCTCCCAGTGAGGCCCTGACCTGGATAGCCCATGATGGCCCGATCTCATCAGATCTCAGAAGCTAAGCGGGGTCGGTCTTGGCTAGTATTTGGAAGGGGGACCTCCAAGGAACACCAGGGTCCTGCCATGGAGGGAGGCAACGCCAAACCACCTCTGAAACGTCTCTTGCCTTAAAAACAAGTCTAGCTCACCACCTAGTGGTGCACAATGCTAAAAGAGCTAGAACTTCTGTCTGCCAGACAATGTTAGGATCTCTTGGCTATTCTGCACAAAAAATGCCATGTGATCATTATTATCATTCCCCAATGAGGGCGTGGTCTGGCTTACGACAGCATTCTCTCCAATTCCGTTTTGTCCTCAAAACAATAATCTTGTGCAGTACGTTAGGGGGAGAGCGATTGGCCCAAGACCACCCGGCTTCCAAGGTAGTTTCCAAGGCAGAGTAAGGATCTGAAATGGAACTTTGATCAAACATCAACCCTAGGTCCCCACTCCCTGTGAATTTTTTTAAAAAAATATCATACCAGAGGGAAAGGTTCTAGACTAGGGTTCCCCAACTTTTCTGAACCTGTGTACAGCTTTGGAATTCTGGCACAGTGGTGGTCACGGCCACAAAATGTGTGCCATAAAAGGAAATTTTGGAGTCAAATATTAATGGAAATACAATCAATCATGGGAATCAAGAAGAAGAGATTGGATTTATACCCCGCCCTTCACTACCCAAAGATGTCTCAGAGCTGCTTACAAACTCCTTTCCCTTCCCCTCCCCACAACAGACACCCTGTGAGGTGGGTGGGGCTGAGAGAACTCTGACACAAACTGCTCTTTTTCAAGGACAGCTCTTATCAGAACTGTGGCTTGCCCAAGGTCATCCAGCCAGGTGCAAGTGGAGAGTGGGGAATCAAACCTGGTTCTTCCAGATTAGAGTTCGCGCACTTAACCACGACACCAAACTGGCTCTCAAAATGCCTCAAAATCCTAAAATACTTTGATTAAACCTGTGGGACAAATTTAAAATATCAAAGCATAATCAAGATCTGATTGCAGTTATGTTTACAGCAGCTAAATATGTGATAGGATTGAAATGGAAGGAAGGAGAACCCCTAGATATTCAGTCGTGGTTACTTAAAGTTTGGGAATATTTTATTTTGGACAAGCTGACATATGATATTGGAGAAACTCGTGTTATATGCTATAAGTCAAACGTTATGAAGAACTGGTTGCCTTTTCTAGGTAAAAATGCAACCAGAAATGTCAAACAAAAAATGTTTTACAACACATGGAACTTTCTCTTTTGACCTTACACTGGAAATTATAGTGTTTAACTGTTCGCTAAGTAATACAGAATTGTAGATGTTGTGATGTTGAATTATATGTTCTTATCGTTGGTTAAGGTTTTGTTATTGTTATCTCTATATATGTAATAATGTTTTTAACTGTAGTTCAATTAAAAATATTTTAAAAATGCGTGCCATAAAAATGGCTGTTAAAAATATGAGAGAGCACAGGCTAGAATATTAAACAGCAACAGTAAATGACAACCAGGATATAATTAAATTCTGTTTCATAGTTTTATAGCGTTCCTTTTGTAGTTTGGTGTAGGAGAGCCAGTTTGGTGTAGTGGTTAAGTGTGCGGACTCTAATCTGGGAGAACCGGGTTTGATTCCCCACTCCTCCACTTACACTTGCTGGATGACCTTGGGAAAGCCATGGTTTCTGTCAGGGATGTTCTTGAAAAAGAGTAGTTTCCGTCAGAGCTCTCTCAGCCCCACCTACCTCACAGGGTGTCTGTTGTGGGGAGGGGAAGGGAAAGGAGACTGTAAGCCGCTCTGAGACTCCCTTGGGTAGTGAAGGGCAGGATATAAATCCAATCTCTTCTTCTTCTTCTTCCTTCACCTTTCTACAATATCGCTAAATTACAAGTCCTATTTCGTGGTCCGCTTTTTCTTTTTCTTTCCTCTTTTTTTCTTTCGTGTTTACAATTGTGCATAACACCTCTTGCTGTTTAACACAGAAATGGCTGTGGCAGGAGGCGGGGCCGGTCACAAAATGGCTGCCTCATCTTACCTCCAGTCACATAGTAAAGACCTGTACGCTGTGGCAGCAGCTGCTGCCAAAGGAACGATTTTAAAATGCACAATCAATTAAATCTTCAATGGCCAATGAGAAACTAATCTGGCCAAAAGCCCTGCCTGGACCCGCCCACTTTCCAAAACTACTTCGCGGGCACCAGGAAAGATGTCAAGCGGTGCCACGGTTTGCCCTGACCAGGTTACTATACCTGTGAGCAGTGTTCCTTCTAAGCTGAGAGACACCGATTTCCCACAAGCTGCTGCTCCGCGCTCGCTCTTCCCTTTGCCCCGATCATACGTCTCAATTTCACACCATGTGCTGCGCGGCCACATTTTGCCCTGCAGCTTCACCCAATTTTCCCCGCATCTACTCAATCCTGTTTTTTGAGGATAACACTGTCTAACTATCTCACCCTTTGCCGTCCCCTTCTTCTTTGACCTTCAGTCTTTCCCAGCATCAGGGTCTTCTCCAGTGAGTGCTCCCTTCTCCTTTGGTCGCTAAAGTATTTGAGCCTCAGCTTCAGTCTCTGGCCTTCCAGGGAACAGTCAGGGTTGATTTATTTTAGCATTGACTGATCTGATCTCCTTGCAGTCCAAGGGAATCTCAAGAGTCTTCTCCAGCACCATAAACTAAGCATACACCCAGAATTAAACTTGGTTGGTCTTCAAGGGGCCACTGGACCCAAACTTTGTTCTATAAGAATATAAGGAAAGCCCTGCTGGATTAGATCAGTGGTTCATCTACTCCACTGGCCCAGTCATTCTCCACTTCACCTGCCCAGGAACTACCTTGAGAACAAAGGGACTGTGCGATCCCTCAAGATGCCATCCTCCGGATGGGACCTGG
Source organism: Gekko japonicus (assembly GCF_001447785.1). Classification (NCBI taxonomy): domain Eukaryota; kingdom Metazoa; phylum Chordata; class Lepidosauria; order Squamata; family Gekkonidae; genus Gekko; species Gekko japonicus. Next base: position 87,080 of record NW_015170392.1, read on the forward strand.
ATATCCTCTGGAATTACAGCTCATATCCAGACTACGGAGATCAGTTCCCCCAGAGAAAATGGCTGCTTTGGAGGGTGGGCTCGAAGGCCCTGTACCCAACTGAGGTCCTTGTCCTCCCCAGGCTCCACCACCCAAATCTCCAGGAGTTTTCCAACCCGGAGGTGGCAAACCTACCTCCACCCACCCTCTGCCAGTGGCCAGGGGGAACCTGGCAACCCTAGCCAATCCCTGAGTTTGTCTGACTCATTTCTCCAACATAAAGGAGTTGATCCTAAAGGAGAGTTCCTCTGCATACACCAGTTTGGTGTAGTGGTTAAGTGTGCGGACTCTAATCTGGGAGAACTGGGTTTGATTCCCCACTCCTCCACTTGCACCTGCTGGATGACCTTGGGCAAGCCATAGTCCTGTCAGAACTGTTCTTGAAAAAGAGCAGTTTCTGTCAGAGCTCTCTCGGCCCCACCTACCTCACAGGGTGTCTGTTGTGGGGTGGGGAAGGGAGAGGAGTTTGTAAGCCGCTCTGAGACACCTTTGGGTAGTGAAGGGTGGGGTATAAATCCAATCTCCTCCTCCTCTTCCTCCTCCTCCTCCTCCTCCTGTTCTTCTCAGAGGTCATTTCGGGGGGAATGCGGGGGAACTGCGTTCCCCCGGGTGAGGTGCAGAGGGGCGGGGCACATGACGAAGCCCCTGCTTCCGGCCACCCCGCTTCCAGCCCTCATTCAGCCAGGAGGAGGCAGGAGAAGAGGGAGGGTAAGTTGCTTCCTCCCCGCCTCTCCCCACCCCTGCCTGCCTGGGGCCAGGGAGGGCCTTGGCGGGGCTTCCTCGCACTCCCGCTGGCCTTGCAGGTCCACCACCGGGCCCCTGATGTCAGGGGGTTTGGCATATGCTAATGAGTTATGCTACTGAGTTCCCCTAGCTCTTTTTCTATGAAATGACCCCTGGTTCTTCTTCCTCCTCTTCCTCCTCTTCTTCCTCTTCTTTTCTGGTGCAGGGACAGTTTTCACCATGGCACCTTCCCTTCCATCAGCAAAGGGTACTTATCTGCAATCTGTTTGTCTTTCCAAGCACTGTGTTGCTTTTGCTCATTGAATTAAATTTGTCAACACACCGATCATCACGGAGTTCTGAATCGAACCTGCAGTTTTCATAGGGATAAATGGGATAAATCCTGAGTAGGTCTACTGAGAAGTATGTCCCAGAAGTACACCTTACTCCTAAGTAAGTGCCCATAGGATTACAGCCAGAAAACACACAAACACAACCAATGTTTTGGTATTTATTGTAGATGATACTATCTAGCCAACAACCAATTCCATTATCTTGTTTTAAGAATGAATGTACAAAAAAAAATATGTTGAAGTTGCTCAAGAAATTAAATCCTGGCATAGGAATTTTGTGGTCATATTTTTGGGGGGATTTTTTTATTATTATGATAGCAACAACAAAAAATCATTTATTGGCTTTTGCTTTCTCAGCACCATCAGGCATAAAACAAAAAAAGTCGGTGGATGAAACATGCAATAAAATATTTTAAACACTAATAAAACGAAATGGCATCGCTGGTAAGGAAATATTTATTTTGTACTAAAAATCCATTGCCGGCATTAGAATGATTTACTTAATGTTTAAAAATAGGATTGTTGGCTTCAGAGGACAATGAAATTAATGTGACAAAACTCCTGGAGAAGAATGGAATGGAGAGGTTCTTAAAATTGTGAAAGACTGCTCTGTGGAAGCATGGCGATTAAAACAATTTATGGCAACATAGCCCTGATCCAAGAAGATGCTGTGCAACATTGGACACTGTGTCTGTCTTCCCAATCTGTTTTTCTTTTCTTTTTTGGTATTTTTGCACGTGTGTGTGTGTGTGTGTGTGTGTGTGTGTGTGTGTGTGTGTGTGTTTGTGTGCCTGTGTTTGGAAGTCATGGAGACCTCTGGCGACTCCTACTGGGGGACGGAGGACTTTCAGAAAAGTGACTTGATAGGTTGCCTCTGGCCTCCCATCCCTGGTATTCTTTGGAGGTCTCCCATCCAAGAACTTGCCAGGGTCAGCTCTGCTTAGATTCCAAGATCTGATGAGATTGGGCTTGCCTGGGCTACCCAGGTCAGGGCACCCCAACCTGTTTTCCGAACCTAACATTATAATTTCTAATAACATCAGATTCAAGAACCATGTTGGGATAGTAGAAGCGCCTGGGGGAGGCTAGTATTGCCAATAGGGGTGTGTGCTTTTGGCTCTATCCAAGCCCCCCAAAATAATCGGACAATACCTTATTGGTATTTATTGGCTGTTCTTTCAGCCAGATATAGAGGGGTGTGTGTATTTTCGGCTATTGAGCATAGCCAGTCCCGGATAATCCCATGGAGGACAGGTCTATCAATGGCTACTAGCCATGGTGACTGAGGGGAGTGTCCACTTTCAGAAGTCTCTACTCTCTCAGCACCCAAAAATAAGTCAAGCTCAGCACCTAACATAGCATTAATGAGCTAGAACAGTGATGGTGAACCTTTTAGAGACCGATTACCCAAACTGCGACCCAAAACCCATTTATTGATCGCAAAGTGCCAACACGGCAATTTAACCAGAATACGGAGGTTTTACTTTAGAAAAAACAACTCATACATTAACTTAAGATGATCCAAACAAAGTAAGGAAAGCAATCCCAAATGCTTTCATTGACTTAAAATTATTTGGCAGAGAATTCGACCCTTTAATGATGGTCTGGGCCTGGCTGGGGTGATGGCACGCGTGCTCACAAAGAGGGCTCTGAGTGCCACCTCTGGCACCCATGCCATAGGTTCACCACCACTGAAGTAGAACTTACGGCTGCCAGACAATCTTGGGACCCCCTAGCTATACTACACATAATGCCATACGATAATTAATTAATTGACACTGCTTCGCTTCCGAGATCTGAGAAGCAGAGGTGGCTTCCCATGGCCTTCCTCTGCAGATTCTTCCTTGGTGGACTCCCATCCACGTACCAAGCCTGCTTAGCTTCTGAGATCTGATGAGATCAGTCTATAGCATACCAGTACAGAGGCACATCCTTCAGAGCTCACGGATTTCACAGGTAGCCTTTCATCCCTTCCCCCTACCCCAAACTATTCCGTTGCATTTCTCTTGAAGGGAAAAAGAAGACGATATGGCATTGAAATGAAAGAATGCACCTTTACTCTAATCTGTGAGAAACGGGTTTCAGCCCCCACTCTTCCACTTGCAGCCGCTGGATGACCTTGGGCTAGTCATAGTCCTGTCAGAGCTGTTTTTGAAAAAGAGCAGTTTCTGTCAGCACTCTCTCAGCCCCGCCTACCTCACAGGGTGTCTGTTGTGGGGAGGGGAAGGGAAAGGAGTTTGTAAGCTGCTCTGAGACTCAGAGTGAAGACTTCTCCTCCTCCTCCTCCTCCTCCTCCTCCGAGTGCTTTTGTTTGGCAAACAGGATTTTTTTAAAAAAATGAATGTTGTTATGCTAATTGAAATGGATTGCAGCAGTACGGATACATGGATCACAAGGAACGGCTCAGACTGCATTTTGGATTTGGGGACGCAAAACAAACACATCTGCATGGCTGCTCTGCCAGTTAGCCTGCACTAGAAGGGAGCAGAATGGCAAAGGTACAAAGAACAAGTAGAAATCAATGTCGAGAGGAATGCTGTCTTCTGACAACTGACCCCTGACCCAGTGGCTGCCTTCCTTTGCAGCGCATTGAATGACATATACCGGGTGTACCAAGGAACCATGTCAGACAGAGCCCAGGTGACTTGGGTCAATCAGAACCAATCAACAAACATCAGATAGCAGTGGTGCATGGCTGGCTCTTGAGCTAGCAAGATTCCGGGATTTGGGCTCCGGTTTAAGTGACGTTTATCTAATAATGACACGTGGGCAGAATGATAAATGGGCTCCGCCCGGGTTCTCTGCCGAAATGGGTTTATAAACAGTACCTGCCATAAATCACCCAAACGGCTTTGTCAAAAGTAACTAGGGACCAGATGCATCTTTATAATTACCGATGACACCCTGTGTCCTGCTCCCTCAGCCACCGCTCCCGGCCTCCGTCATCTGTTTTCATTTCACTTTTGCATTGAATGATCTGCACTTTATCGGGCAGCCGAAGATTGCGTCTGGAGAGGCAGAGGAGCTCACAGGGTAAGTCTTTAACAATTGCATTAGAGGTTGAAAAGCGCGGTCGTTTTATGCAAAGGCCGATGGCCAAAAGCGTTACTTTAGGAGCGTACATAGAGCTATTCTAGCTTAACACACACAAAGAAGCTTGGGTGTGCACAAATCAGTTTCCTTTCCCCCTTCTCCCGCCCTCCCCGGAATGACCTTACAATACTTTTTGCAGCTGTGAAATGCAACAAAACCTGGTAGTGCTTGGAAACCGAGTAGGTTCACCAGGCAGGGAAGTCTCTTCCAAGGAATCCATCCGTCCTCCATGGTATCTGACAACAGAAGTGTTGAATCTTGAAAGCACATACCCCCCAAAATCGTTTAGGTCTCTAAGCTGCTCCTGAACTTGGATCTAGCTATCCATCCTCCAGCTGGATGAATGTTGACACCTCCTCCAAAAGAAACTTCTTGCCTTCCTTTTTGTACATCAGGCTCAGTGAATCAGCATTAGGTTCAACTCAAAAAGAACATGTTCTATACAGAGCGGTTGAAGCAATCCTGGAACAGCCTTTCCTCCTGAAACTTTGACCAAATATTTCCATGTGGAAATAAGAACAGAAGAGAAGCCATGTTGGATCAGGCCAATGGCCCATGCAGTCCAACATTCTGTGTCACACAGTGGCCAAAACCCAGAGGCCACCGGGACATCCACCAGCAGGGCCAGAATTCCAGAAGCCCTCCCAATGTTGACCTCCAAGCACCAAGAATACAGAGCATCACTGCCCCAGACAGAGTGTTACATCTATTCTTTGGGGCTTTTGTTGTTGTTCAGTCGCACAGTCGAGTCCGACTCTTTGCGACCCCATGAACCAGATCACGCCAGGCCCTCCGGTCTTCTGCCGTCCTCTGAAGTTGGCACCAACTTCATGTTCGTTGCATCGATGACACTGTCTAACCATCTCATCCTTTGCCGTTCCCCTTCTTCTTTGACCTTCAGTCTTTCCCAGCATCAGGGTCTTCTCCAGGGAGTGCTCCCTTCTCATTGGGTGGCCAAAGGATTTGAGCTTCAGCTTCAGTCTCTGGCCTTCCAGGGAACAGTCAGGGTTGATTTCTTTTAGGATTGACTGATTTGATCTTCTTGCAGTCCAAGGGACTCACAAGAGTCTTCTCCAGCACCATAGTTTGGGGCTAATAGCCACTGAAGGACCTTTGTTCTTGTTTGGCACTGACTCCACATATCCTCCAAGAAGTATAGGGTGACTTACATAGTTGTCCCCCTTTAGCCCTCACAACAATCCCTTTCAAGTTGAGAAAGAGCATGGCAGGGTGAGGACCATCAATGGAGTTCTGTACTGGTGCAGCTTCCCCAGGAGGCACGGGCTGGGGTCCAGCAGGGCAGGTCACAGGCAAGGTTGCAGAGAGGAACCAAAGTCCAGTCAAAAAGTCAGGGGTTCCAGAGAGCAGGTTTGCCAAAGTCCAGACTAGGGTCAAGGAGTTCCAGGGAGCCAGTCCTGTCCAGTCCAAGGTCAGGGTTCCAGAAAAGCCAGTTGTCAGGTCTAGTTCAAGGCTGCAGCAGTCCAGTAGCAGCAAGGTTGGTGGCTCAGTAGCAAAGTGTACTTGTTGCATCCACAAAACTGCTGTTTCTCCTGGCTGAATTTATACCCAAGTCTTAATGAGCTGAACTCTCAGCTAATTCCTTTTTTAAAAAAGTTTTTTATTTTCCAAAAACTAACAAGAAAATAGGGTAGGGAACACTATAAACTATGGGAGAAAGGAAAGATAACTACTAAAACCCCAAGAGGTGGTGTCATATAATGCTTAGATTAACATCGTTTAGATTAAAATAAGAGATAATTGGTTACATTAAAGGTGGTCATTAACACCGCTTAAATGTTTCAAGTCCAGATATTCTGATTTATTAAAGAACAATACAGATCAATGATTATGTATTAATAGATTAAAATAAAACAAACTTCAGAGAAAGTTAGCATCTCATTTTTTGTTTCTTCTTTCCCTCAAATGATATCCTTGCTTGGGGGCCGCCACCCCACGTTCCGAGTCCGAGTCCTCTCCAGTAAGTGCTTCCTCATCACTTCCCTTATCACTCTCCTCGTCCTCTTCCCCTGTTGGTCCATGTTGCTGCTGCAAAAACTCACTGGCTTTCATAACAGAATCATTTTTTTCCCTTTTGTCTTTAAATTTGAAAAGTATGCCTTCAGGTACAATCCATTTGTAGGGGATGTTATTCTTTTGTAGAAACAAAGCCAAGTCTGTGTATTTTTTCCTTTTCTTTCTTATTTCAAATGGAATGTCCTTCAAAACTCTAATCTCCTTGCTGTCAATTTTAAGGGTAGTTCCATTTGTTGTCTTTAAAATCTGATCCCTCACGTCTTCTGGAGAATCTAACCACCACCTCACCGGGCAGATTATTTTTCTTTATGTATTCTGAATATGACCTGTAGATCACATCCATCTCGCCTTGTATCTCACCTTGCTAATTCCTTGGCAGTCATCCTGAAACTACTCATTTGTCTCTCCAATTCACAGCTGACAGCAGGCCACGAGTCTCACACTATTTCTCCTTTTCTGCAACTCTAAACGTCTCTGACATTGTTGGTGCTGCAGGGGTGTGAGTGAGGTAGGTGGGCTGGGATTGGCGTCTGAAGACTTGTTTACTGCTTCAGACCTACAAGGTGTTGGCTTAGTCTCAGCTGTAGGCTGTGACTCCTGATAAGCAGATCAGCTGTAGCCTGCTGTTCAGTTATTGGGTCAGGGCTAGCAGGTAGCTCTTTGTCTGAGAAATCTGAGCCAGCACTCAGCACAGACTGACTTATGAAAAGTTTCCTGGCTGAGGAGGGATTTGACTGTGGGCCTCCCAGGTCTAGCACTCTAACCACTGCACCAGACTGGCTCTCTCAAGAGAGTAATCAGTAATCTACACCTTCTTTGTGATGCACACACAATTTTTTTCATGTTAGTGGCTTCCGACGAACATCATTATGTAAACAAATCATTAGTAAATCATCAAGTGGCAATGGAGATCATTCACTGATAAATAACATGCTGCCAAGCCTGGGCGGCTGCCAAGCAAAAGGAGGGATCCAGTTCCCTTATGGGCTGGGAGCGAAGACACGGGAACCTCTAGCCAGAACAGTTCATGATGACTTTCTGACCTTGTAAATGACTTATGAATAACTTATAAGGTGGGAAGGCCCTGGCCTGGATGGCCCAACCTAGCCCAATCTCATCCGATCTGGGATGATCAGCAGAGTTGGCTCCGGTCAGTATTTGGATAAGAGACCACCAAGGAAGCCCAGGGTCATGACAGATAGGCAGGCAATGGCAAACCACCACTCTTCATCCCTTGCCTTGAAAACCCTGCAAGGTCTACATAAAGTGACTGGGGCTTGATAGGGCATTCTACCACCGCGGTATGAAGAACCATTCTGGAATAAGATGCTGTTACTCCCACCAATTGCTGTTGTTTCTACATAGTGGTAGAATTTCCTCTAGACACCGAATAAGTGTTTTGGTAACCTGCCCTTTAGTACTCGAAGGAGTCTAAGAGAGGCTTACAATCCTCTTCCCTTTCTCTCCCCGAAACAGACACCCTGTGAGTTAGGCGGGGCTGAGAGAGCTCTGAGAGAACTGTGACTGGCTCAAGGTCACCCAACTGGCTTCTTGTGGAGGAGTGGGGAATCAGACCTGGTTTGATCAAATGTACGGGTTGGATTGCAGGTGCGTGCTGCCACCCGCTTCTCCCCCAAAGCATTTAAGGGATTCCTGGGGGGGGCTTTAAGAGCCAGGGCCCCTTTAAGGGGGCCAGCCCTTTAAGGAAGGGGCGGAGCCCCCAATAGTCCCACCGAAGCTACGGGCCAGAAGGAAAGTGGTCAGGAAAGAAAGCCAGTGAAGGGGGGATGCGGGGGAGGAAATGAAACCTTGCAGTGGAAAGAGGAATTAGGAACCAGAGACAGCAGCCAAAGGTTTTCCCTTCCCAAGATAGAGTGTGGCTCTCTCCCTTGCACATGTGTGTGTGCACGCTAATATTGACATTCTAATTTTACCAAGCGGTGATTTCTCTTTGGGGGTGTCAACCTACAATATTAGTTTGCCAGCTCTCACGGGCCTCCCCTCCTTTTGTCCGCTTTGCGCCACGATCGTCATGCATCGAGAAACGCAAGGCTATTTTGGGGCAGGAACGCACAGGAACAGAGTTCCGGCTGGCTCCCGAGTTGGCCACGCCCAGCAGGAACTCATTAGCATAATAGGCCACACCCAACAGCAGAAACTCATTAGGACTGGCTACCTTAGGGGGGGGTGGCCTAAAATGCAAAGGAGTTCCTGCTACAAGAAAAGCCCTGGGTTTTGACAACAAACAAGGAAACAGAATAACAAGCAAAAGGTGGGTGTGGCTGGATGACCACACTTCTGGTAACATGGGGGTGCGGCCTAATGTGCTAATGAGCTGTGCTGTCAGGGGTGTGGCCTAATAGGCTAATGAGTTTCTGCTGTTGGGTGTGGCCTATTATGCTAATGAGTTCCTGTTGGGCTTTTTCTACATAAAGAGCCCTGGAGAAACGGCATTGCGGCAAACGACATTAGATTTCAAATCGGTGACCGGGAGGAGGAGACGGGGGGGGGGGGAGAGATAAGAGATGAAATGAAAACAAGACAAAACAGCTTGAAGGTAAACGCTGATTGAGTTTGACTTTTTTTTAAAAGACGTATCTATATTTCCCACTGCGACTCCCCTCCTTTAATTGATGCTCACTCACAATGCCCGTGCGCTTCCGTATTGGTTTACAAAAGAGCTTTGTCGCAATTGTGGCCCAGAACGCACGGAGCTCGATAATAAATGCCTCTGCTCTCGGGTCAGCCCATTTAATTTCCCTTCCAAATCCAATTGTCTGCCCGCTGTGCTTATTAAATACAAGCGCACTCTCTGTGTTTGAATGCGACTGCTGGTGCCATTTTGGCACTCTGTACCTGTTGCCAATGCTCCCTCTAAGCTGTGGAGTGTTGTGAGCAAAAATTCTACGTTGTGAGCTACCGGGCATTAACGCAGTGAGCAAGCGATTTGGCTACTGCATAAATAAGTTTGCTCTGGAGCCCCATCCTTCCTGAGCTAAGACACAAATGTGTGAGCTGGAAGCTAAAACACTGTGAACTAGCTCACACTAACTCAGCTTAGAGGGAACACTGCCTGCTGCTGTGGCCATTAAAGACTCATGTGTCTCTGCTCGGTTGGGCTACGCACTTATGATTGGGACAAGTCACCTGAATTATACTCTTGGGCCTGCTGGGGGTCTGATCAACTAACAGACTCACAGACTCATAAGGGTGTTTCCCCAAACAGTCACAATCCGTGAAATGAAATGCGTATGCCACCCAAAACATCTCAAGAGCCAGTTTGGTGTAGTGGTTAGGAGCACGGACTCTAATCTGGGAGAACCCGGGTTTGGTTCCCCACGCCTCCACATGCAGCCGCTGGTGCGACCTTGGGTCAGTTACAAGTTCTCTCAGAGCTGTTCTCTCCTAAGCAGTTCTCAAAAGAGTTTTCTCAGCCCCACCTACCTCAAAGGCAGCGTTCCCTCTAAGCTGAGTTAGTGTGAGCTAGCTCAGCCGTGGCCATTAAAGACTCGTGTGTCTCTGCTCGGTTGGGCTACACACTTATGATTGGGACAAGTCACCCGGATTATACTCTTGGGCCTGCTGGGGGTCTTATCAACCAACAGCCTCACAGACTCATAAAGGTGTTTCCCCGAACAGTCACAATCCGTGAAATGAAATGCGTATGCCACCCAAAGCATCTCAAGAGCCAGTTTGGTGTAGTGGTTAGGAGCACGGACTCTAATCTGGGAGAACCGGGTTTGGTTCCCCACGCCTCCACATGCAGCCGCTGGTGCGACCTTGGGTCAGTTACAAGTTCTCTCAGAGCTGTTCTCTCCTAAGCAGTTCTCAAAAGAGTTTTCTCAGCCCCACCTACCTCAAAGGCAGCGTTCCCTCTAAGCTGAGTTAGTGTGAGCTAGCTCACGGTTTTTTAGCCTCCGGCTCAGACATTTCTGTCTCAGCTCAGGAAGGAGGGCTCCAGAGCAAACTAATTTATGCAGAAGCGAAATTGCTCACTCACAACTTTAATGCCAGTAGCTCACAAAGTAGAATTTTATAAAAAAAATAAACTTGCAGTGGTTTCGTGGATTAATTCCTTCTCTGTGTTTGTATACAACAAGGTCTTGATCCATGCTGCCGCTTGAAGCTCAAATACTTTGGCCACCAAATGAGAAGGGAGCACTCACTGGAGAAGAAGACCCTGATGCTGGGAAAGACTGAAGGTCAAAGAAGACGGGGACGGCAAAGGATGAGCTGGTTGGACAGTGTCATCGACGCAACGAACAAGAAATTGAGCCAACTTCAGAGGACGGCGGAAGACAGGAGGGCCTGGCGGGAGCTGGTCCATGGGGTCGCGAAGAGTCGGACTCGACTGTGCGACTGAACAACAACAATCATCATCTAAGGGTAGAAACATACAGTTGGAAGGGATCTCTAGGGTCATCTAGTCCAACCCCCGAACAACACAGGAGATTTGCAAATACGCCCCCCCCAAAAAAAAAACCCCACCCCAGTGACCACTGTTCCGTGCTCAGAAGATGACAAAAAACCCTCCAGGATCCTTGGCCAAACTGGCCTGGAGAAAAACTGCTTCCTCACCCCAAAGTGGTGATCCGCATTTCCCTGGGTGTGTAAGAAAGGGCCACAAGAACTAAGCATTGATGCAACCCTTCCTGCCCTCCTTCTCAGGATCTGCCTAAGTTCACAGAATCTGCATTGCTGTCAGATGGCTATCTAGCCTCTGCTTGAAAACCTCCCAAGAAGGAGAGCCCACCACCTCCCGAGGAAGCCTGTTCCACTGAGGAACCACTCTGTCAGGAAGTTCCTCCTCATGTTTAACCGAAAACAATTCTGATTTAATTTCAACCTGTTGGCTTCCTTCCAAAGACTGTCAAAAGCAGAAGGGGGTATTCCTTTGGCTATGAATCAAAGCATTCTATAGAGGGTTGCAGAGATTCCTGCTCTGATCATTTTTCTTATGAATGTACCAATCTCATAATGTATTCAAGAAAGGATTATATACTTCTTGAATGAACATGTGTGTGTGTTTAATGTGCCAGTTTAATTAGCCATGTTAAGGGACTGGCTGAGTTCCCTCTTTTTGGAAAAGCAAAGTATAAATTCCTATTGACTAATACAATGAAATTGAACGGTAAAACGGCAATGTAAAATGGCAATGTTTGAGGTGGTACATGTGTTTTTGGAGATGGGGATCTATATTTAAGTTTTTAATTAATTTAGATACTGAACGTGCAGATTTTAGAGGTTATTATATTTTAAATCTAATTCAAATTCCAGTGCTGTAAGTTGTCTAATTTGTATATTGTTTTAAATTGTAATGGCCAATGGCTACACAATAAATTTTATTACTACTTACTATTGACTAATACGCTTGTAACCTTGGACTATGTGTGTGTGTGTTCTGCTACCCCTTTTTGGAATTCTTGGTCTTGTAGAACTATCATAGCATTTTGGTATAGACATGAGTGAATGAGCATCTTCACACACACATTTCCTATTTCTTCTGAGTGTTACTTTTTAACTTTCAACCTATCCTCTTGCGGGGGGGGGGGGACAAACAAACTTACACATATTGCATCAGAGATATGTTTCCATCCCAAACCAAATTCCCTATGTATCTGGGGACAAAGATGCCCCACACTTTTTGTTTTTTGGTTTATTAGTGGTTCTCATAAAGGTCTGTATCTCTCCAGAGCACTTGACAATAGTTCACAAGGTCTCCGTTTAGCTATTAAGCTCATGGGGTTGAAGAAATACCCAGTGGCAAAAATGAATAGATTTCTGGGATGGTGGTCTACCTAGATTTAATTGTTTACAGAGGGTAAACTATAAGTGGTTAGAGGGTGTGCTTTGGGGGCATTATTTACTACCATACAGGTGAAAACATCCTAAGAGGAAAAGGTTCTGGAGCCACTCTTCTCTGAATTCTTCCAAAGGGGTAGCTATTTTTTTCTGGTCCATCTTATATCCACGTTGCATAATTGTATGGTTGTATTGTATTATGATATAAGCCAATTGGTCCTCATTGTGTTTGACCTCTGAAGAAGGCCTATGCAGGTCGAAATGTGTCAAGTCAAGTCCACTGGCCCTTGTGTGTAAGAACATAAGAACATAAGAGAAGCCAATGTTGGATCAGGCCAATGGCCCATCTAGTCCAACACTCTGTCACGCAGCAGCAAAAAATACCAGGTGCCATCAGGAGGTCCAGCGGTGGGGCCAGGACACTAGAAGCCCTCCCACTGTTGCCCCCCTCCCCAAGCACCAAGAATACAGAGCATCCCTTGCCCCAGACCGAGAGTTCCTATCTATACCTGGTAGCCACTGATGGACCTCTGCTCCGTATGTTTATCCAACTCCCTCTTGAAGCTGTCCGTGCATTGTAGCCGCCACCACCTCCTGTGGTGGTGAATTTCATGTGTTCATCACTCTTTGGGTGAAGAAGATTGGGTGTACGATTTTGGCATTTTTACATGAGGTGTGATTGGGCCCTTATATATTTTTTTTAATTCTTTGCTAATAAATACATGTATATTTTTATATTATAAACATTTTTATTGTGGGCCCTCTATTCTGTTCCATTTCCCTTTTGAGGTTCTGGTAGCTAATTCATGGCCAAAGTGCTTTCAGGATTAAACAACCCATGTGATTCTTTTCATGTGTGCCATTCCAGAAGGTGCAACCAATTTTCACATTGTTCTTATCCTCTGGAGGATGATAATCTGCAAAGGTCTATGAGGGTATTCCAGACCTGTTTTTCATCCTCAAGACAAAGTGTGGATTCAGATTACCTGCAGCTGCCCAAAATATGCTTGGTGACTTGACTGTGTGTTACCAATTATAGAAGATGAAGAAGACGAAGATGAAGAACAAGGAGGAAAAGGAGGAGGGGAAGGAGGAGGAGATTGGATTTATACCCTACCCTTCAATACCCAAAGGAGTCTCAGGGTGGCTCACAATCTCCTTTCCCTTCCCCTCCCCACAACAGACACCATTGTGAGGTAGGTGGGATTGAGAGAGCTCTTTCAAGGACTGCTCTTGGGAGAACTTGTGCCTGACCCAAGGTCACACCAGCAACTGCATGTGAAGGAGTAGGGACTCAAGCCCGGTTCTCCCAGATCAGAGTACGCACTCTTAACCACGACACCAAACTTACAATGAGGTCCAGAGTTACCACTCCTTCTCTTTGTGACAATATGGGAAGGTAGAAAAGATATGCTTACCTCAGTGGCAAACACCACCAGAAGAACATATGAACACGTATGAAGCTGTCTTATACTTAATTAGACCCTTGGTCCATCAGAGTTGGTATCATCTACTCTGACTGACAGCGGCCTTCCAGGGTCTCAGGGAAAGGTCTTTCACATCACCTGCTGCCTGGTGCTTTTAACTGGAAATGCCGGGGATTGAACCTGGGACCTTCTGTATGCAAGGCAGAGGCTCTTCCACTGAGCCACAGCCCGCCCCTATAATGACCACACCAGATTATGTCTCTTGGTCTTCTGTAACTAACTAGAGGCACACTCATAAAGGGTAGTATGGATCCAAACTCCCACAAAGCTCACAAGTACAACCGAAGCAGGGTGGAGGGCGTTAATTCTCTGGAGGCTGGCAACCTTATTTCATGTGTCCTTCTGGATTACAGAGCTCCATGTGTGCTTGGAGTCCTGATACCTTATGAACTTGTTGGGTCAGAGAGATTGTGGTGTTTGTTTGTTTCTTTCCTGCAAGGTTACCTTAACAGACACAACGTACACCGTTGCAGTGTCTGTTACCAGTTTTGAAAATCACTTCCTCATTTTCTCTGACACATTTCTGCCACCCTATACAAATTCGTATACACACACACAGACAGAATAATAGAATGTTAGAGTTGGAAGGGACTTTGCAGGTCATCTAGTCCAACCCCGGCACGCTGCAGGAGCATAGCTGAAAGATAGCCCTACGACATACCCGAAAGATGGTCATCCAGCCTCCACTTGGAAACGTTCCGTGAAGGAGCATCCACCACCTCCCGAGGCAGTCTGCTCCCCTGCTCAACCACCCTTACAGTTAGGAAATTTCTCCTGATATTTAGCCGGTATCGACTGCCTTGTGATTTCCACCCATTAGATCTAGTCTTGCCATCTGGAGCAAGAAAGAATAGACCTGCTCCATCTTCTATGTGACAGCCCTTCAAATATTTGAAGACTGCAATCATGTCCCCTCTACGCCTTCTCTTTCCCAGGCTAAACAGACCCAACTCTTTCAGCCTTTCCTCGTAAGACTTGGATTCCAACCCTCTCACCATCCTGGTTGCCCTCTTCTGGACACGCTCGAGCGTGTCAACATCCTTCCTAAAACGTGGTGCCCAAAACTGCTCACGGTCCTCCAGGTGAGGCCTGACCCCAGCCGAATAGAGCGGAACGACCACCTCCCGTGATCTGGACACAATCATAGAATCACAGAGTTGGAAGGGGCCATAGAGGCCATCTAGTCTCACCACCTGCTCAATGCAGGATCAACCAAGAGCATCCCTGACAAGTGTTTGTCCAGCTGCTGCTTGAAGACTGCCACCACCCGAGGCAGCCGACTCTGCTCCTGCACAACTCTGACTCTCAAAATGTTTTCCCTAAAATCCAGCTGGTACCTCCCTGCGCTCAATTTAAACCCATTCTTGGGAGTCCTTCTCCTCTGCTGCCAACAGGAACGGCTCCCTGCCCTCCTCTAAGTGAACAGCAGATATATACACACACTATAACTGTGAGGCCTAATACCGTTGCAAGTTGATCAGCTTAGCACAGGCGGGCATTCGGGATCCGCACATGTGTTTCTATCAAGTAAGTGCCAGACCAGGGGACCATTTGGACTTAACGCGAATTACAAAGCATTACGAGCACAAGATCCAAACCCATTCTTTACAGATTAAAAAAAAAATCAAATACGAGTGGAGAGAAGCGATAAGCAACGGCCGAACACAGATGTCTGGTGATGCTTTTCAATAACGGAGGATTTGAAGGACTCGGAAGGGATATCAGGGTGGACAGGTGAAGGATGAAGGGAGACTGTAACAGAGAATGTTACCACCTGGTGTCACTGAAGATTTATTTAAACTGTATGCACTGTGTTTCTTTTTTTCGTCCTCTTTTTTCCTCGTAGTGTTTCCTCGGTGGGCTTAAGCATCGAATTTCCGTGCACAGAAAAAATGTGGCGAACTGATAAAGAGATTATTCGTCTTGAAAGAATGGTTCAAAGTATGCCTCGTGGAACGTTTAACAATGGGATTTAATAGTTCCGTTTCTGTCCTTTGTACGTCAGCGAGAAAAAAACATAATCCAAATCTGCCCATCCAGCTCCTTGGGTTCATCTTTCTGTTAGTCCACTTCAGTAGCAATTGCAAGACAACGTATTTGTCGGTTTATTCATAAGAACACAAGAGAAGTCAATGTTGGATCAGGCCAACGGCCCCTCCAGTCCAACACTCTGTCACGCAGCAGCCAAAAATACCAGGTGCCATCAGGAGGTCCAGCAGTGGAGCCAGGACACTAGAAGCCCTCCCACTGTTGCCCCCCCAAGCACCAAGAATACAGAGCATCCCTTGCCCCAGACCGAGAGTTCCTATCTATACCTTGTGGCTAACAGCCACTGATGAACATAAGAACATAAGAGAAGTCAATGTTGGATCAGGCCAATGGCCCATCCAGTCCAACACTCTGTCACACAGTGGCCAAAAATACCAGGTGCCCTCAGGAGGTCCAGCAGTGGGGCCAGGACACTAGAAGCCCTCCCACTGTTGCCCCCCCCCCCAAGCATCAAGAATACAGAGCATCCCTTGCCCCAGACCGAGAGTTCCTTTCTATACCTTGTGGCTAATAGCCACTGATGGACCTCTTCTCCAGATGTTTATCTAATTCCCTCTTGAAGCCGTTCATGCCACCTCCTGTGGCAGTGAACAACTCATACCCTCTCCTCACCAGTGGACTTGGGGTGGTTCACAACATACACAAACATAGCATTAAAACGAGAATAGGTAATAAAACCGATAAATGCTAATAACTACAATAAAAACAGATTCTAATTAAATTTCAAGCAGTCATCAGCTCTTCAGTCCGTCAGCTCAGCCAATCTCTTCATTAATTAAATGCTGAACAAAACAAGGCAGCCTTGCATGCCCTACAGAACCTGCTTGGGGGGGCTGTTTCCTGATGGCCGGTGCCACCACTGAGAAGGCCCTAGCCCTGGGCTATTCATGGCTCAGGAACCTGCAGTAGGCCCCATGATGAAAACTGAAGGAGGTGAGGGGGGTCATATTGGGAGAGGGGATCCCAAAGGTATGAGGGTCCCAGACCATTTAATCACTTTTTGGAGTGCATCCGTTCTTGTTGTTCAGTCACAGAGTTGAGTCCGACTCTTCGCGACCCCATGGACCACACCACACCAGGCCCTCCTGTCTTCCGTCGTGCTCCAGAGTTTGCTCGATTTCACGTCCATTGCATCTATGACACTGTCTAACCATCTCATCCTTTGCCGTCCCCTTCTTCTTTTTCCTTCAGTCTTTCCCAGCATCAGGGTCTTCTCCAGTGAGGGCTCCCTTCTCATTGGGTGGCCAAAGTATTTGCGCTTCAGCTTCAGTCTCTGGCCTTCCAGGGAACAGTCAGGGTTGATTTCTTTGAGGGTTGACTGATTTGATCTCCCTACTGCATCCCTACTGATCACAATAAAAATGCTACTTATAATGCCATCTATGTGGAAGCCATTCTTTTCTCAGCAGAATACACTCATTTGGCTAAGCTTGCTTGCCGATTAACAAAAAACAAAAGAAGCAAAGCAAAGTTAAACATAAGTTTACACTAAAACCCGCAAGGAATTTCTGCATCCTTTCCCGGTGACCGCTGTTCAGAATTTTCTTAAGTGACTGGATCCTCTCTCTAACATACATGAGCGATTTTATGGAGGGACATTCAAGGGAGCAGATGTGAACAAGAAGCAAACAAGTTTGATGTGTTATGCTCTCACGTCTTCGCTAGAAGGCCTATTTGTCTAATGTCTGTCATTTGTCACAAGTGGCGTGCCACCATGAAAAACATCACCTCTTTCTTAATGACTCTAAAATAGGGAAAAAGCACGGCTTTCAAATAAAGAAGAATGTATTTATGGAATACGTGCATTACCCACTTAATCTACTGTAACAGTGTGTCAGGAGGGCGATCCCAACCCCCTCCCGACTATGCAGGGACCCACCTGTTGTACATATTAGTTTCCATGTCAAAAATGAAGTCAAATGAGGAGGAAGTTCTTGTATTTTATTGTAATGAAATACAGAAAACAGTTAGAAGAAGAAGAAGAGAAGAGATTGGATTTATACCCCGCCCTTCACTACCCAAAGGTGTCTCAGAGCGGTTTACGAACTCCTTTCCCTTCCCCTCCCCACAACAGACACCCGGTGAGGTAGGTGGGGCTGAGAGAGCTCTTGACAGAAACTGCTCTTTTTCAAGGACAGCTCTTATCAGAACTACGGCTTGCCCAAGGTCGTCCAGCCAGGTGCAAGTGGAGGAGTGGGGAATCAATCCCGGTTCTCCCAGATTAGAGTCCGCGCACTTAACCACTACACCAAACTGGCCAAAGGACCCATCAAAACTGACTGCTTTCTTCTCAGCATAATCAGGAAACATGCCTCAATTAATAGGAAAACAATTAGACCAAATAGTTAACCAAAAATTGACAACTTTCTTCTTTTTCTTCTTCATCTTCTTCTTGAGCGGAAATACATGATATTTTATACATGGACTGACATCATCAAGAAAACAATATTCAAACAGCATAATTGGTTACAAAGGACAGTGGTAATTTGAGTAATAATCCTCTGATTGGCCAGATATAAAGAAACATATATCTACGTCAATCTAAGTAAAACCTAAGTGTTTACTTAACCTGACCTAAATGATAATGGGCAAGGATTCTTCATATCAGACCAAAATCTTATCTGACCCAGACATTGAAAGGTTTGCCCTAAGAACTACAGAATCATGAACTTTGTACCTATTATGTTGTCTGTTAACAATATCAGACCTACAAGAGGAAAGCCTTCTATATAACAGGCCTTTCTAACATCCTAATAAAATATCACTTTAAATAATAAATCTATAAAAACCAGAGAAATATGAATATGAACAATCAAGAAGAAATAAACCTATATATAAAAATCTTTATATTCCCATTCATACTACACACCCTGTCAGCACTCGCCAGCAGGTGGAACCCAGCCCTAGACCCTTCCCAGGAGGTCCCGGAATACTGGCCCTATGACCACAGAGGGGTGAAACCCCCAAGAAAGGAGGGGGGCGAGGACGCGGGGCAGATTGGGCGGGATGTCAGGGACACGACCGCTGGAGGCGGGGTTGGTGCGTGGGGGAACGGGACCAACATCCCCTGGAGCCCAGGCTGGTGGCTCGGTTGCTTTAAGAAGGGGGTAGTGGGTGGACCAGGTGTTGATGTTGAAGAAATAAAGGATAGAGACAAGTGAAGCCGGGGAGGAGTAGGTGGAGGTTCGAGAACCGACAGAGAAGGAGGGAGCCGGATCCACTCGGACTCGTCTATCGAACCACCACCATCGTGGACGAGTGCATTCAACTCGACCAACAACAATTCTGAGGCAAACCGGATCGACCGTCGTTCAGCTAAACAACCTGGATCCTATCCACGGCCGACTCGACCCCTCCCTCCAGCCCGAGCATGGCACAGTGTCACAGCTAACCTCCCTAGAGCCTTGTAAGAGGGCGACAATGGAAATGGGCTTTGATTTAATGTAAAGTTTTGTCCATAGATGGTAGAACCCCACTTCTATTGACACCATTAAACATGCTTCGCTTTTTTCTTTCAATGTGAAGTCTCCACTTAAGAGAAGCAACGATATATCATTGTGGTCCCAAGGAAATGATCATCATGAAATGGGCACTATCAATATGAGGGGACAGTATGGGGTAGTGGTTAGTGTGTCCCATTAAGGTCTAGGGAAGTCTGCTCAAATGCCAGCTCTACCACGAAGCTCAGTTGCCGCACAATCCTATGTACATCTACTGTGCTGTCGTGGCTGGTGGCCACTGAGACTACACACGAGAAGCCGGAAACACAGACTGAAATCAAGGTCAGTAACAAAGCCAAAGGTCAGATAGCCAGGAAGTCAAGATTCCAAGTTTCCAAGGACCAGGAGTGGCTGCTACACACACACACACACACACACACACACAGAGGAGCAGGTCTGAGTATGCAGAGTTGCTGCCGCGCAGAAGCAGGTGCACAGAGTGTTTTTGAACAGGTCCCCCCTTCCCTGGGAGTCAGGTCTGCAAAGGCTTACAGCTCCTCCCGTTGCCTTTGCAGGAGCTGCAGTCTGGCACTCCTTCGCTCCTACATAGTCAGCCTCTGGCGTGGCCTACGTCTGGGGTACTCAGGAGAGCTCAGCGGGGAGTCTGGCCTCAGGGTGTCTGCAACTGGGGGTGCTGGGCCAGGCTCGGGACCGGCCTTTCCTTTTGGCTGCATCTTTTGTGCAACTGCTGGGAACTTTTCCTCCTCAGGTACTGTTGAGGGTTCTTCTTCTGGGCTGACTCCAGAGGAGGCTGGGTTGCTCTATGCCTCTTCCTCATCTGAGGAGGAGTCAGCCTCAGCCAAACCAGTACAGTAACTATGGATGGGCATGAACTAGGAAACTACGGTTCGGTTTATGGTTCATGGCTGAACCATGAACCAAATCTCAACGAGCAGGCTTGTTCATGAACCGAACTGGTTCATGGTTCATGACCCTGCAAAACCTGTTGAAAGGGACTGCAGTCTCTTAAAATGAGGTTTGCAGAAAGCACAAAAAACAGCTGAGTGGCGGAGAGTAGCTTGCTCCCCTCAGCTGTTTCAGGCTGTCTTCTGCAGTCCCTTTAAAGTTTAAAGGGATTGCAAAACAGTCTTAAAAACAGCTGTGCAGTGGGGAGGCACCTCCCTGCCGCACAGCTGTTTTTCACACTGTCTTCTGCAGTCCTTTTAAAAGCCAGTCGGAGATTCAGAGTGGCTTACAATCTCCTTTCCTTACCCCTCCCCACAACAGACACTCAGTGAGGTAGGTGGGGCTGAGAGAGCTCTTTCCAGAACTGCCCTTTTCAAGGACAGCTCTGGTAGAACTACGGCTTGCCCAAAGTTATCTAGCAGCTGTGAGTGGAGGCGTGGGGAATCAAACCCAGTTCTCCCAGATTAGAGTCCGCGCACTTAACCACGACACCAAACTGGCGATCTCACAGAATTACTGCTCATCTCCGGACTACAGAGATCTATTCCCCTGGAGAAAATGGCCGCTTTGGAAGGTGGACTCTCCGGCATCATTCCCTGCTGAGGTTCCTCCAGAGCCAGTTTGGTGTAGTGGTTAAGTGTGCGGGCTCTGGTCTGGGGGAACTGGGTTTGATTCCCTACTCCTCCACTTGCTCCTGGCTGGATGACCTTGGGCAAGCTGTAGTTCTAATAAGAGCTGTTCTTGAAAAAGAGCCATTTCTGTCAGAGCTCTCTCAGTCCCACCCACCTCACAGGGTGTCTGTTGTGGGGAGGGGAAGGGAAAGGAGTTTGTAAGCCGCTCTGAGACTCCAAGTGAAGGGTGGGGTATAAATCAAATCTCCTCTTCTCCTTCTCCTTCTCCTTCTTCTCCAAACCCTGCCCTTCCCAGAGTCCAACCCCAAATCTCCAGGGATTTCCCAATGGAGTTGGCAACGTTGGGGAGTTTGCAGACAGTACCAGAAAGATTAGCCTAAGGAAAACAACACTAGTCTTCACTGCAAGGAGCTTCCAACGGAAATCTCAGCCGCAAATATTAGAAAAGCTGAAGTGAGAGTAATCACACTGTACGTAAGTCCAACTCATAAAGCGTTGGACGAGAGCATTTTTTGAGCTTGTCTGATGTATCTTTGCGATAGCGACAATTCCCGCTACTTAAGGCGAAGGCGCTCATGCGTATACAAATTGCTGCATATCATACGGTGCATAATGGGGGCGCGAGAACACGCGTGACAGCTCTTAAGGGCCCCCCAGAGAAGAATTCTGCAAAGGGCTCGATCACTGAAGCGTCATCGTCCAAATTTATGGCCATCATGCCAGACCGTTCCTCGGTCTACCGGCACGACACTGCCTGGGGAACTGTATTGGAACAGACAGCTCCAGATGAGAGTTTCATTAGGACGATGATTTCTCCATGGATTCGGGTAAAGGGCACGGGAAATGGCAAGCAAGAAGATGAAAGACTGGGGAGGTGACTTTCGAATCGGCAAAATGTTTAGGCAAAAGTTTGCAAGGGAAGAAAAGGGGTGGGTGGGACGTTGCTAATTTGAGAGGGCCAGTTTGGTGTAGTGGTGAAGAGCGCGGACTCTAATCTGGGAGAACTGGGTTTGATTCCCCACTCCTCCACTCGCAGCTGCTGGATAACCTTGGGCAAGCCATAGTTCTGATAAGAGCTGTCCTTGAAAAAGAGCAGTTTCTGTCACAGCTCTCTCAGCCCCACCTACCTCACAGGGTGTCTGTTGTGGGGAGGGGAAGGGGAAGGAGTTTGTGAGCCGCTCTGAGTCTCTGAGTGAAGGGCGGGGTATAAATCCAATCTCCTCCTCCTCCTCCTCCTCCTCCTCCTCCTCCTCCTCTTGTCTGTTGTGTCTGTTGTGGAGAGGGAAAGGGAAAGGAGTTTGTAAGCCACTCTGAGTGAAGGGCAGGGTATAAATCCATTCTCCTCCTCCTCCTCCTCTTCTTCTTCTTCTTGTCTGTTGTGTCTGTTGTGGAGAGGGAAAGGGAAAGGAGTTTGTAAGCCGCTCTGAGTGAAGGGCGGGGGATAAATCCAATCTCCTCCTCCTCCTCCTCCTCCTCTTCTTCTCCTTCTTCTTCTTCTTCTTGCAAAAAAGTAAAAAACACTTTGTGGGGACTGACATTAGAAGGGCTAGAACAAGCGCAGGAATCATGAAGTGCAGGAATGCTGAAGTGAGATTATCTCAAGGCGGTGATCTTCTTAATAATAAAAGCGATTAATTTATTGGCAACGGCTTTATATTTGTGTTTTGGGTGACAGGTCAGGTGGTGATTCACTTTTTCTTTCAGGGGCTGTGAGACACGGATATGCCCTGAGCTGGATGTCCCAGTCTCATCAAATCCGGGAAGCTAAGAAAGGTCAGCCCACCATAGAGAACAATGGAGGGGACAGGGGCAACCGGTTTGAGGGCTCGTAGAATCGGACCCCCTTGTCCAATGCTCTTGAAACTTGGTTGGTATCTTGGGGAGAGGGTCCAGCAGCTACCCTGTTGTTTTAGAGTTTAGATGAGTTCGGGATGTCACAGAGGCCATTTTCGGGTCAAATGTTTAAAGGGAAGTCTTTTGTTGGAGGGGTTGGATTGATTGGCTCTGGTGGTTCTGCACATGTGCCATGGTAGTTTGCCCCCCCCCCCCGGTTCTATGGGTGAGCACCTATGTTCATGCGCACACTGAGAAATTAAAAACCGCCGACACACGCTCCCGCGCGTCGGTAGTGTAGATGCCGGGGAGTGACATGACTACACGGTGAGGCGGGATAAGGGAAGTAAGTGTGATCGCGATTATCCAGATCAAATATAATCTGGTTAGAGCCGGAGCAGTTTAACCCGCTCTCAGCACGCCGTCTGACCGCACCCATAGAGTATCTTATAGTGCAATCCTATGGGAGTAATCCTATTGAATAGATTGCAGCGTGGTTCTGTTTAGGGTAGTACTGTGAGCTTGTGAACCATCATAGCACAAAACACACATTTAGGAGCATGAGGGACTTCCAGTTTGATCTGGCCTTAGTAGATATTTTATGAATCTCTCCCACCACGTGAATGGAGTTTACTATCATGTTGTTGTTGTTCAGTTGCACAGTCGAGTTCGACTCTTCACGACCCCATGGACCAAATCCCGCCAAGCCTTCTGGTCTTCCGCTGTCCTCTGAAGTTTGCTCAACTTCATGTTCATTGCATCTATGACACTGTCTAACCATCTCATCCTTTGCCATCCCCGTCTTCTTTGACCTTCAGTCTTTCCCAGCATCAGGGTCTTCTTCTCCAGTGAGTGCTCCCTTCTCATTAGGTGGCCAAAGGATTTGAGCTTCAGTTTCATTATCTGGCCTTCCAGGGAACAGTCAGGGTTGATTTCTTTTAGGATTGACTGATTTGATCTCCTTGCAGTCCAAGGGACTCTCAAGAGTCTTCTCCAGCACCATAGTTCAAAAACTATGCTGGACGCAAACTTTCCCCGCTTTATGTCTTTGCACATCCATGTATACTTTTGTTAGTAATTTTGGAACTGTATTTTTAACTGCTACTTTAAGAGACTGGTATTTATTGTACGTGCAAGTTGTATAGCACTGATTAACTATGGAGACGCATTCATTTTTACAAAGATTGCCATTTCTACGTATATGTATAGCGTAGATTATTTTGAGAGACAAATCATGTTGAAAATTGTATGTGTTGGATGGGGAAATGTGGTTTGAGAGTCAGAAAAAACAATTATGGGTTTGATTTGCAGCACAGGAAGTGAAATCAAAATGGGCTTGAAGAAACAGGGATAAGAATTCAAAGCCCTGATTTGGATGGCTCAGGCTGGCCTGATCTCACCAGGTCTCAGAAGCTAAGCAGAGTTGGTCCTGACTAGTACTTGGATAGGAGACCACCATGGAAGTCCTGGGTCGCTACAAAGAGGGAGGTGATGGCAAACCACCTCTGCTCATCTCTTACTTGGAAAACCCTACAGCAGTGGTTCTCAACCTTCCTAATGCCGCGACCCTTTAATACAGTTCCTCATGTTATGGTGACCCCCAACCATAATAATAATAGTCTTTCAATTTATTAATCGCTCAATCCTGCAGAGCTGCTGGCTCTGAGCGATTTACAGTTACACATTTCACAAGGGACTAACAATGATTCATGGGGGTAAGGGAGGACAACATATATACATCTTTAAATCGTACACGTTCGCAGCCGACGGGGATTTTGTTCAGCTGTAGGCTAGACATGTTCCAGACGGCATTTTTCCACTCGGCTTGGCTAGATGACGTCAGCTTTCTCCAGGTCTGCTTCGAGTCGCAATGCCGCACTGCCACCGCCTGGCCGGAACGGCCCATTACAGGCTTCTTGATGCCGAAGAGATCTTCCTAGGCTTCCGATCTTACGAGCTGGGCATTCCGTTCTCCGGCTAACACCTCCCCCACTGGGGGATTTAGTGTGCCCACCCTCTCTAAGGAGCTATCATATGACCATCGAAAATTTGTTTTTTTCCAATGGTCTTAGGCGACCCCTGTGAAAGGGTCGTTTGACCCCCAAAGGGGTTGCGACCCACTGGTTGAGAACCGCTGCCCTACAGAGTTGCCATAAATCAATTGCAACATAATTACACTTTTTACCACCAAGAATTCAGACATAAGCCTCAAGGACACTATCGCTAGTACAGAAAAGTCAGATGGTTGGTAGGTTACCAAATAAGAACATAAGAACAAGAGCAGAAAAGGGCAACCAAAAGGATGGAACATCTTCCCTATGAAAAAGGGAGAGCCAGTTTGGTGTAGTGG
>NW_015170393.1:0-8668 GCF_001447785.1 Gekko japonicus
GGACCGAAGTGCTCGCGGGGGAACATATCCAATTCCAGCATCCATAGCCTACGTAGTAAGGTACCATGGCTAAAAGTTCCAGCCCAGGCTATGCATATAGAAGATTTTAAAGTTAAATCCTTGGAATTCCCAGTTAGAAGGGCTAATGATAGCAGAGCGGGGGAGGATTTCTCTCTAGCCCCTTGAACTGTCACTGATAGACTGGATGGACCAGTGTGGTTAGTAGTTAGAGTGCTAGATTATGATCTTGGAGACTCAAGAGACCCTTCCCTTTCATGGAAACTTGCTTGGTGAGCTTGGATCAGTCACCCAGTCTCAGCCTACATCACAGTCTACAACCTACATCACAGGATTGTTGTGAAGAGAACATGGAAGAGGGGAAAACAGCAGAAGCTGCTTTTGACCACCATTGAGGGAAAGGCAAGATAATACCGATGTGGCTTGATTAATTAAATGATTTGACTCAGGGTCAGACTACACATTACGTTTTTTGGTCAGTTGGGTATTCTTTTCCCTGACCTAACTTGCCTTCCTTACAGTCTAAGGACAGCTGCAGGGAGGGTATTTTAATGATCAGAAGAACTCTTTTGGGCTGGGAATTGCAGCGAGGTGGGAGGAGGGGGTCCCGCCTTCCCTCACCCCATTTTCAGAAGCCGAAACAGTTGCCAACAAGGAATTATTTAGATGCCAAGAAGGTTGGATAAATATCTCCCTGCTGGGGGGGGGGGCCTTTGCAACCCCTGAAAACAGGAACGGAACCTCCTCCTCAAACCACATTGCTGTTCCCAGCCAAAAAAAAAGTGCTCCTTCTGTCCATTAAAATGACATCCCTGCAGCTGTTGTACGACTGTAAGGAAAGCAAGTTAGACCCAACCCAACCTGCTAAGGAATGTAATGTGTAGTTCGGACCTCAGTGCAAAGTAGTTTTGTGTAATCACCAAGGCCTGATGACTGAAAGTTGTTGACCTCCGCTGTTGAAAAGGCTGTGGCTCGGTGGTAGAGCATCTACTTGGCATGCAGAAGGGCCAAGGTTCTATCCCTGGCATTCCCAGTTATAGGAGCAGGAGGAAGGTCATGTGAAAGAACTCTGCCTGAAATGCTGGAGACCCACTGCCAGTCTGAGAAGACAACACTGACCTTGTTGGACCATGGGTATGATGCATCCTGATGCAGCTTCATGCAACCCTGCAATCTCAGTATAATATGAACTAATCTTCGGCAGTGTGAGTCTGGAGGTTTTCAGTCCAGGAGATCTGAGATCTAGATCCACTTTTTAAGTTATCCCATCTCCTGAAAGAACTGGTTTTGTGGTTGCCAGCCTCCAGGTGGGGCCCGGAGATCTCGCACTTTTACAACTGATCTCCAGCTGACAGAGATCAGCTCCCCTGGGGCAAATGGCTGCTTTGAAGGGTGGACTCTATAGGATTGTACCATGCTGAGGTGCCTTCTCTTCCCAAACCCTGCCCTCTCCTGGATCCACCCCTATAGTCTCCAGGTATTGTCCAACCCAGACCTGGCAACCCTAACAAAAAAATTTAATCCCCCTCCCCCATTGTTCATATCAAGAGAAGGCCACTGGCTTTGAACTGTTCATTTGATTCCATTAAGTGTTGTGTTTGTCATGGTGGAGCTGCGGTGGCTCAAGTGGTTAAGACGCTGAACTGCAGGCTGTGGAAGGTCAGTAGTTCAGCAGTTCGAGACCCGAATGCGCTGCATGATGCAGTGAGCTCCCGTCTCTAGTTCCAGCTCCTGCCAACCTAGCAGTTCGAAAGCAAGACATTGCAAGTAGATAAATAGGGACCACTTTGGTGGGAAAGGAACAGCGTTCAGTGCGTCTTGGTGTTTAGTCATGCCGGCCACATGACCATGGAAATGTCTTCGGACAGCGCTGGCTCTTCGGCTTTGAAACGGAGATGAGCACCGCAACCCTAGAGTCGGACTCGACTGGCTTTCGAGCAAGGGAGACCTTTACCTTTTTTGTCATGGTACCACAGTGCCACCTGCAGCATGGCACACAAGCAACAGCCCCTCCCCCAGTAAAAAATAACCCAAAGCCACTTCTTGTTTATCAGCCTCAAGGTCACAGCTGCAGCAATAGAAATTTAATTTAAGCCAACAGTGTAATAATGAAACTTCCTGTGGTTTTCACAGAATGACCAAGGGAGGAAACAGGGTCTTCTCCTTCTGTGATGCATAGAACTTTACTGCCACCATGTGGTGGACAGCACATGTAATCCTTCTTGCTTCTTTCCTTTCTCTCATATTTTTTTCCCAATGCCCATTTAAAATATTTTTTTTCTTTGCAAAGGCAGCTGTTGGGACTGCATTTTCTAGGAGAAGAATGTTGGGGGGGGGCTGGAAACTTGAAAAGTCCAAAAGGGCTTCCCCAGGAATCATGGATCCTGGAGTTAAACCAACTATGTGGAATGGGAGCTGCACTAAGGGGTGGTATTGGACAAGGCTGAGTGGAAAAGCTGGCTGGATCCAACCCTGTGTTTGGTTAATGTGGCATCTTTTTAGTTGGGAATTCTGCATCTTAGTTTGGCCTGCCAGGGAATGGAGCTTGGGGTGGATTGTTATTAGCACAAAAAAAAACAAAAAACAAAAAAACCCAGTCAATAGGAGAAAGAATTAAGAACATACCAAACCCCTTCCCAATGTTGGTCTTACATATTAGTGAGGCCTGGATATCTCCCAAATTACAGCTGTTCTCCAGACTGCAGATATCAGTTCACCTGGAGAGAAAAAATGGGTGCTTTGGAAGGTGAAATCTATGGCATTACACCCTAGTTTGGTGTCGTGGTTAAATGCACGGACTCTAATCTGGGAGAATCAATTTTGATTCCCCACTCCTCCACTTGCACTTGCTGGATGCCCTTGGGCAAGCCATAGTTCTGGCACAGCTGTTCTTGAAAAAGAGCAGTTTCTGTCAGAGCTCTTTCAGCCTCACCTACCTCACAGGGTGTCTGTTGTGGGGAGGGGAAGGGAAAGGAGTTTGTAAGCCACTCGGAGACACCTTTGGGTAGTGAAGGGTGGAGTATAAATCCAATCTCGTCTTCTCTTCTTCTACTGAGATTCCTCTACTTCCCAAAACCTACCCTCCTAAGGCCACCCCTCAAACCTTCAAGAATTCCCCAAGCATGAGCTGGAACCCTGGTATCATCACCTCTGTGCAAGTGTAGCATAACTTAGTGCATATTTTAGCCTATTGACTACATTTCCCCAAGAACTACTGCCACCATGATGTCCTGTATTCTAAATTTCACCCACCACTGTACTTGTGTTCCCCACGTAATGAAGCCCTTATCCTCTCCTGAAAAGCTTAAAAAATGTGAGAGAAAATGACCAGTGTTGAATCAATTAGTAAATACTGAGAAATGTTTTCCCATTGCAATTTATATGAATGGAAGTCACACTAATACTCTACAAGATTGATTTGTGAGATCCCCAGAAGGCAATCCACAAATGCTAAACAGGAAAGGCCTAAATTCACTCCAGCTATGACAGAAAATGAAAGCAATACCTCTGGGAGTTTCTCACAGTTGTAGAGACCACATCTAAAAAATGGAGTCTAGTGTTGCTCATTTTACTAAGCCGTTGGTGCCATCTACTGGCCAATGTGCACTAGAGCATCCCCCATCTGATTTCTTTCCATTTTACTGGCATCTTATCATATGGCAAGTTCACTGCCAGACTCTTAATCTACTACATTTTAAAAGTAGGGCAACCTTAATTTAAAAAAAAAAATCTGAGCTACTAATAAATCTGATTTTCCTGTCTTTCTCTAAAATTATACAAAGGCACAGGACGGTGAAAGGTGATTGTTGTTGTTTCTCAAGTTAACAGTTTCCTCTGGGTAAGATTCATTCCAGGTTTGATCAGCAGGGGTCTCCACAGACCTTAAAGCACCTAGTAAAGGTTCCCTTGCTCGAAAGCCAGTGGAATCCGACTCTAGGGTTGCGGTGCTCATCTCCGTTTCAAATCTGAAGAGCCAGCGCTGTCCGAAGACATTTCCGTGGTCATGTGGCCGGCATGACTAAACACCAACACGCACGGAACGCTGTTACCTTCCCACTGAAGTGGTACCTATTTATCTACTTGCAATTTCTTGGAACTAGAGATGGGAGCTCACTCCATCATGCGGCACACTCGGGTCTCGAACTGCTGAACTACTGACCTTCCACAGCCTGCAGTTCAGCATCTTAACCACTTGAGCCACCGCAGCTCCTTTAAAGCACCTAGGGATCTCCAAACTCAGGCATCGTTCTTATGTGATGCTTGCCAGGTACAAAATATCATTCTTGAGTCTTGTGGGCATGGATTGCAGAAGTTCATGTGTCTCAGAGCCACAGATCCTGAATCCAGTGATCTTGAATCTCTGACTGATCCTTCCATTTCCAGTATGGGCCTTATATGCCAGTAACAGTAGTCAAAGCTCCCTTTGTCTGGAGCTTTGACTCTTCAAAGTTTTTATCTGGCCTGAAAAATATCCAGCTGTCCTCAACCAACCTGGTGGAACTCTCTACCAAATGACATCTGTGCCCTGTGGGACCTAGACCAGTTCTGCAGGGCCTGTAAGATAGAAATGTTCTGCCAGGCCTCTGGTTGAGGAAAGCAACAGGTTTTCATCTAGCCTGGCTCTCCTCTTTCTACCCCCCCCCCCCTCCATGGGGTAAAGATATATATTGTCTCATCTATGGTGCCATCTGTAAGTTATTACTGTTTTACTGTTTATTGTTTTAATTGTTTTTAAACTTGACTTGTGATGTATTGTGTGGACATGTTGTTCTCTGGCCTGAGCCCTATTCACAGGGGAGGGTGGTCTAAAAGTCAAATTTATACATAAACATAAATATACCCTGAAAACCTTTTCGGTGTCTAAAGTGGTACTGAACACGAATCTAGATCTTTTTCTGCAGACCAACACAGATATCCTTCCTACAGTTCTGTGAGGCTACATGAAAAAAGCGTCTGTGTGGATTTTGACCTTGACGACGCAGCCACAAAAGAGCATCAAGTGATCCTCCAATGAGGGACAGATGTCAGCTACCAATTCTCTCCTTGAAATTTTTTTTTTGGTGTTGTTGCTATTTTAACAATGGAGGTGGCAGGGTTGGGGCTGGGACCCAGGTGCGCTTATATCAGTGTAATGATAAGTCTTGCTTACACAGTCCTCTTTTCCCCCATAATCAAATATTTTGGAGCTATTCAGACAAGCAATAAAACATTCATTTCTAAGGATCAAAACTTGAAAGCAGGCTATTTGAATAAACGTCCCAAACACCTATGATTTATTCATGGTTGATGTTTACCAGTAAGTCTCTGAGCAAATGAAACAATAGTATCCTCTTTTTCATCATTTACCTGTAAATGTCAATTCATAAGAACATATTGTATAGATGGTACATGACCCCAAAAAAGATAGCAAATATTAATAATAGGTCCCGGTCACACGGGCAGGAAACTGCGGGGGGGAAGTGTGGCAGTTTGCCCCGGGGCAAACTAAGGCGCGGTTACCTGATCAGACCTCCCGTGGAGGTACTGTGGAGGTTCCGTGGGAAAGGAGAGGTGCCGATCGCAGAACAATCCCGCGCGCAAAAACGAAGTGCGCGGTGCGGCAAACTGGAAGGGTTTTTTTTGTTTCCACCATGATTGCGCATGCTCCGTTGTGTGCTTTTGCGCATCCACAAAGACTAGAAGAAAAAAAAAACTTTTTCGCCAGGGAACATGGGCGGGCGCCGGATGCCACCGGAAACGCGATCAGACGCCCGCCCTTGCCCCGCGGTTTCCGGAAACTAGTACCTCGGAGGTACTAGTTTTTTGCCGCGTGGTTTCGGCAGGAAGCCTCGTTTGAGCCACGGGAGTGCTACACTTCCCAGATGTGCCGGTGAGATCGCGCCCCGAAAACCCGCATGTCTTCCGTCTGACTCGCATGGCTAATGTTCCGTGTGACCGCAGCCTTAGTATGTCTAACAAATGTTGGAAATGTAAAAATCATGAAGGCTCTTTTTATCATATGTGGTGGACTTGTGATAAAGCAGCGAGTTATTGGACACAGGTCCACGCTGAGATACAGAAAATTCTGAAATCAACATTTAAGAAAGAACCAGAAATTTTACTTCTGGGTCTGAAAATGGAAGAAGTCAATGTGACAAAAAAGACATTGTTATGGTACTTACTGACAACTGCAAGGATGACCTATGCTCAATTTTGGAATCAGGATAGAGTGCCAGAGACTTGGGACTTGCTAAAAAAGGTATTATTCATGGCAGAAATGGACAAACTGATAAGGAAATTAAATAATAAAGAAGATGAAGAATTCTACGATTGGAAAGACTTTAAAGAGTATATTGAACAAAGATGGGATGCTAAAAATACCTTAATAGGGTTTGAGAGTTATTAGAGTGGAATTTAGCAAACTGTATATTTGAAATGTATATGATAAAATGTTACCTAAGGGGAAGTAAGGAAAAAGGGAATTTACAAAGAGGGAAAGATGGGGTAACAAAGGGAAATCGCACTGTGGGAAGCCATGCAGAGGGGGAGGGAAGGAGTAAAATTAGAAAATGGATATATTTCAAATGTTGTTGATAAAAAAAAATTTTTTTGTTAAAATTGTTATATCCTTTAAATAAATAGTTTACATAAAAAAATAAAAAAATACATAAGAACATAAGAGACGCCAATGTTGGATCAGGCCAAAGGCCCATCCAGCCCAACACTCTGTATCACACAGTGGCCAGAAATACCAGTGCCATCAGGAGGTCCACCAGTGGGGCCAGGACACTAGAAGCCCTCCCACTGTTGACCCCCCAAGCACCAAGAAGACAGAGCATCACTTGCCCCAGAGTCCCTCTCTATACCTTGTGGCTAATAGCCACTGATGGACCTCTGCTCCATATGCTTATCTAGTTCCCTTTTGAAGCCGTCCATGCTTGTAGCCGCCACCACTTCCTGTGGCAGTGAATTCCATGTATTTTTTTTAAAAAAATGTTCATATGAAAAGCTGATCAAGAGAAGTACAGGCTCATTGGCAACATTTAACAAGTCAAGTTCGTCACAAAAACAAATATTTTTAAAGAATAATCATTCACAATTAGCCATGTGCAGAATACCTATCTCCGTATTCAGTCATATGAATTATCATACATTGCTTTGTGTTTCTTTGAGCTGCACTTCTGGGGGATCCCAAGGTACCACCTGGCAGTTGGCATCCCTACTACTTGGCCCAGTCCTGCTTTCCAAAATAGAGTTGGTATTGTAGGAGAAGAAAGTCAACATACTTTGTAACAGACAATTGTGAACAAAAGCCACAAAATGATTGGAGGGACAGGGAGGCAAGCCTGGGACTTCTTTCTTTGAGCATCCTGTCTCTTGTACAAATAATTCGCTGGTTCTGTGATCTGAGCTCACAGAAAGACAAAAGGGTGTCATTCCTTACTTGGGAACCTCAAACAAGTCTGGCGAATGGTTTTTCCTGAAGTCCAGGTCGCTAAAAGGTAAATGTAAAGGTTCCCTTGCTCGAAAGCCAGTCGAGTCCGACTCTAGGGTAGCAGTGCTCATCTCCGTTTCAAAGCCGAAGAGCCAGTGCTGTCCGAAGACGTTTCCGTGGTCATGTGGCCAGCATGACTAAACACCAAGGTGCACGGAACGCTGTTACCTTCCCACCGAAGTGGTACCTATTTATCTACTTGAAATTTCTTGCTTTCAAACTGCTAGGTTGGCAGGATCACTAAACGCATAACCAATCTGAGAAACAATCCCACCAAGGAGGAAGACCCCTGGTTGGTAGGACTCATGCAGGCCAGGGAGGGCATCGCCCAGAGGGCACTTGTCTGCTTTGCTTGCTGTGGCAGTCAGTAGAAGTGGCAAGATCATGAACGCCACCATCTTACGGCAAAATTTCTCTATGGATGCCGGTCCTCCTGGTCTCATCCTCAGTGCAACACAAAAAGTACCTCGCATTGCCAGTGCCCTTTTTACATAGAAACACATCCACCTTCCTTGCAGCATCAGCTGGATAACAAAGGCCAGCTGAGTGCCAACTGAGCTTGCGAAAGCTCTGATTTCTCTTCCACCTTATCAAAGCAGCTTTGGAGAGTTCAGACTGACAGAGCCTGTGCCTCTCCTGAGCCTCTTCCCCAAGCTGTAAATGGTGCGGGAGTTTTTTTAATCATCACTGTCTTCCTGGATTACTGATCATTTCCTAGCTTTTGTAGAAAATCCTGACCATGAACAAATGACAGTGATTTGGATAATTTCAGGGGCAATAATTGCCGCAATAAGCTTTGAAGCCTGAGAGGTGCCACAAATTCAAAGTTAGCATGGTTTAATTGATTGTTCCCGATGTGGCCACAAGTTTCTTGTATTTCCTCAGCAGGACCTCTGGTTACCACCAATGTTCCCTCTAAGCTGTGGAGTCTTGTGAGCAAAAATTCTACTTTGTGAGCTACTGGCACTAAAGTTGTGAGCAAGCGACTTGGCTGCTGCATAACTTAGTTGGCTCTGGAGCCATCCTTCCTGAGTTAAGACAAAAATGTGTGCACTGGAGGCTAAAAAACTGTGAGCTAGCTCACACTAACTCAGCTTAGAGGGAACACTGGTTACCACCTCTGATTTGGGAAATACCTGGAAGATTTCATGGGGGGGGGGGTCCCTGGGGAGGGGA
>NW_015170393.1:8681-17492 GCF_001447785.1 Gekko japonicus
AGGGAAAGATCAGGGATGTGAGGCCATAAAGTCCACCCTGCAAAGATGCTGTTTACTCCAGTGGAACAGTCTGGAGAACAGCTGCCAGTTAGGGACAATTTCACCCCACATGTGGATCTTGTCAACCCCAATGGAACAACAGGTAGGTGATTGAGATGTCTTCTGAGTTGACTCACAAGTCGCACCACCATTCCTTTTAAATGGCTTTTGCAAGCCACACAGCATCATGAACCTCACGAACCCGAACTAGTTCATGAACTGAGGGAGGTTTATCCTGGTTTGTGGTTCATTTTTTCGTGGAACCCCATGAACCACAAATCTTCAAAAACCTCAATTGTCCTGATTCCTTTGGGGGACCCTGGAAACCTAGGAATATAAGGGGTAAAACAATCATACAGGTCAAGAGTTTTAAATACCTGGGAGTGAATTTTCATCACAATCTTAGTTGGGCAACACACAGAACAGAGGCAATTAAAATGGCGAATTGCTGTGTGCTTGCACTTACGCGGTTTTATTATACTAAGGGCAATCAGTACGTGCCAGCAGCTATTAAAGTGTTTGTACACCAAACTATTGCTAAGCTCCTCTATGGTATCCCTATTTGGATTACAGCCTTTAACAAGGCAGTTGAACAACTGCAATCCAAATTTTTGAGGAAAATTCTGGGGTTGCCTTTGTCTCCTACGCTGCCATTTGTTTGCAGCTCAATCAGAGAAGGTTGGAGACAAAGGCTTGGATCATCACCTTTAGATTCTGGTTGTGTTTGCATTTTAGATGCACTCATAATAGCCTTGTTGCCTATATGTTGAAAGATTCCCATCCCTCTGCCTGGCTCTCGGCTATTGAAAAGAAAATTAATTCTATTGGTTTTAATCTGAATGATTTTGTCACTTTAACAGAGCCGGAGGTTTTTATTCTGCTTAAGCAGAGACTTATTGATATAGAACTGCAAGAGCTCAGAGCTCTTGCTTCTGGTAGGTGCTCCTCAGTTAGATGGGCCTATCCACTCTCTGGTGCTCCACCACAATATTTTTTCTCTCTGATATCACCGCAATCGTGCACAGCTTATATTCTAGCACGGTTCAATGTTCTCCCCCCTGCTATTCTTGAGGGGAGATATAAGAAAATCCCTTATGCAATTAGATATGCGGATGCAATAAGAGTGAAATAGAAACAGTTGAGCATGTACTTTTATGTTGTAATTTGCTAAATGACATTTGAGCAAAATTTCTGGAAGTCCCCCTTAGCAAGGTAGTATGCCAACCGGACAGAAGCAAGCTACACTACCTCCTTACTTCTCGAGATTCAGAGATTATTGAATTGACTGCCAAGTTCTTTTATGGTCTTATAAAACGGAAAAATGTCCCTGATCATTCTAATTGAGTTCAATGAGTTTGTACAATTTAATTCAAGGTTTTGTGATTGGGCAAAATTTTATCTTGCTATAATTTAAGCTCATATAAATAGACATACCTTTGTAATGCTTTTAGAAGTTATTCATTTTTCATAAATTTTATAGGATTGTTTTACCCTAATGGCAACTGTCTAATATTTTATGCCAATAAAAGGTATTTGTTTGTTTGTGATTCGTGCCCATCCCCAATTTCGAGATATCCATGGTGAGCAAACACCACCCAAACAGTTAAGCCCCCAAACTATCTTTTACAGATGTTCCATTTTTGTGTGCGTACTATCAGAGGAGCTCCATTCCTCGGCAGCTTAAAACAGAACAGCAGACTGTTTTTAAAGTTAGTTGACACTTTTACATAATCCATTCATATGTATGTTCCAGAATAAGAAAATGAAGGGAGTCTTGAAAGATTCTCTAAAATGCATCTTAAATACCTTTATCAAAATGAAAGCAGTATAAAAACAGACATATGTTTCATTTAAGCTCATACATTGATTGGGATATGTACTTTTAAATCAATTTTGAAGCAGTGTTGATTTTTCCAGATCGGTTCCCTGATTTGTCTCAAAACAGCAAATTAGGTTTAGACTCTTGCAGACAGTTGTGTGGAGGAGACATCTCATGAATTTTACCTGTTTACTTCACCCAATATTTCCTGAGCAATCACTCAAAACCAGCTCTATGCTCATGTTGCATATCATTTACTCATTCATTCATCCATCCAAAACATTTCCATGCTGCCTTTCCACCTGATCAGGGTCCCCAGGGCAACAAACACAGGGACATAAGAGAAGCCAATGTTAGATCAGGCCAATGGCCCATCTAGTCCAACACTCTGTCACACAGTGGCCAAAAACACCAGGTGCCATCTGGAGGTCCAGCAGTGGGGCCAGGACACCAGAAGCCCTCCCACTGTTGCCTCCCCCCCCAAGCACCAAGAATACAGTGCATCATTTGCCCCAGACTGAGAGCTCCTATCTGTACCTTGTGGCTAATAGCCACTGATGGATTTCTGCTCCATATACTTATCTAATTCCCTCTTAAAGCCGTCCATGCTTGTAGTCGCCACCCCCTCCTGTGGCAGTAAATTCTATGTGTTAGTCACTCTTTGTTATTCACATGAAGCAAATCAAAACATTTGAACAATTAAAAATATATTTAAAACTATCACATACTTAATAAAAACATGTAAACAAGCAACACCAGAACCAGGAAGGATGGTCAGTAACCATTACTGGAGGTACACAAAACCTCATCAGTTTATGGCAGAGGGATCCACAGCCTCTGGAATCACAGAATTTGCTTCTCCCTGACACAAAACCAACTCATAATCACTCAGAAGATCTAAAGGTCCACCCTAACAGCAAGCCTGAATTCAGTCAGATATTTCTTTCCCATGCAGAGAGAGAGAGAAAATGCATACCTATTTTATGAAGAGGTTAACGGGTTTAAATTTTGACATTCTGACCTAGTTTAATTCCTGGGTTTAGGATTCAGGAAATAACATCTGAGCTTGATTGCTCAGACTGCCAGCTTTTGTCAGCATATAATTGCTCTGTGACCTTTTCCAACCCAAACCAGCAGCTGGACATTAGGAAAACTCAAGAGATTTCTTTTGTATGAATTTCTGCAATGCTTCTTTGACTTCATTGTTCCGGATGGTGTATATGAAAGGGTTGAGCACTGGGGTGACCACCGTGTTGAGCATGGAGACAGCTTTGTTGAGGCTGAAAGACGAGTGCATGGCACTAGGTCTTAAGTAGATGAAAAGCACTGCCCCGTACAAGATGCTGACCACAGTCAGATGAGAGGCACAGGTGGAGAAGGCCCTCCGCCGGCCACTGCTAGAAGGGATGCGGAGAATGGTGGAGATGATGAAGATGTAAGACACCACGGTCAAAAGCAGAGAGGTCAATATCACCGCCACGGCAATGAAGAAGCCAATGGCTTCGATCAGATGTGTGTCGCCCCCTGCAATCTTCAACATCGGTCCTATGTCACAGTAGAAATGGTTGACAACGTTGGAGCCACAGTAGGGGAGCCTCACCACTAATATCGTCTGCAAAAGGATGGTGAAAAAGCCCCCAAACCAGGTGGCCAGGGCAAGCTGAAGGCAGACGCTGGAGGTCATGATGCTGGAATATCTCAGTGGCTGACAGATTGCGACATACCTGTCGAAGGACATGACAGTCAGGATGTAAAACTCTGTGATGCCAAAGAGGAAGTGGAAGTAGGACTGTGCCATGCAGCAGTAGAAGCAGATGGTAGTCTTCTCTGAGACAAGGTTGGCCAGCATCTTGGGGACAACAGCAGTGGTATACCACATCTCAAGGAAAGAGAGGTTGCTAAGGAAGAAATACATTGGCTTCTGGAGTCGGTGATCAACTCTCACCAGGACAATGATGAGACCATTCCCTGCAATTGACAGCACATAGAGTAGGAGGACAATGGCAAATAAAAGTATATTTATTCCCCACACATGAGGGAATCCCAGAAGTATGAATTCTTTTGCCCTTGAACAATTAGTCAAATCCATAACTTAGAAACTGCCAGATTTGGGGTGGGTGGGTCAGAGGTTCACTTGCACAGATACTTATCTTATATGACACTGTTGATGGATGATGCATTTATTCAGTTCTGTATTCTTCCCTATAAAAAGGTGTGTGGTGGGGGACTTCTTATAACATTTGTATCTCCACTCTGCAGAGAGGAAAACCAGTGGGGGGACGATTTCTGGAATTCAGACGGTTCCATAGACAAAATGTGAACGGTGTCATTTTCCAAGACATTGGCTGTGATTCTACACACTCGTACATGGGAGTAAGTCCTGTTGAAGGCAGCATTAATTATTTCTTAGTAGACTTGCTCAGAATCACTCTGTTTTTGCATTTACAGATGATGGTGGGATCATAAACATTATATCAGCCTCTATGTAGCTGAGTTTAATCAATCCAATTCATTTATTACCATCCAAGTTCAGTCAACTCATAGCTGAATATAAATGCATGCTTTCATTGGCTGCACAGGACAAAAGAATATAGGACAATGGATGAAAACACAGATGTAAGCAATGAGAAAATCAGAGAAAGCAGGAGAGAGATGACTGGTGACAAGATGAAGAAGGAAAAGGGGGGATGTATAGAAACTGAGAAGTATGTTATTTGCACCCTTAAAAATTCATACATACAACAGACAATATAAACCCTAACAAATGAGTAAATGAATAGAGTGGGATGGCAGGACAAAAGAAACTGCCAAGTAAAATAAAAATAATAATAAGCTTTAAAAACAATGGACAGTACAATGTATGTTATAATCTTCATCTACTTTCATATTTAGACAGGCGGGGAGACAGATATTTCTAAAAACAACACCACAGAGGTGCTGCTTTCACTTCTAGGCACCTGTTCCGAGGGGGGGGGGGTTGATGTGAAACAGGACAACAGGATTGATATTCCTTCCTATGAAATGTTCATTTCTGAAGAGAGAGAAAAAGATTTTATGCTTCAAGTGCCAAAATGGTATGAGCTTTCAAAGACCCCTCATGTTCTAATTGATAGAACACCTAGAAATATCTAATTGATATTTTCTTCCTCAGTCCTGGAACCATCATTCTGGTTGGGAAACTTCCCATTTCTCCATGAAAATCCAACAGCTTTCTCTCTCCTTTCTCATCAATATCTCACCAGTCCCACTTCTTATAAATAGATCTTCTTCTTCCTTTAACTACCCAAATAAATTATAAATTATAATAACGTTCATTCATCCAGCCAAACGTAGCTTAGAAATTTGCACTCCTCTTTCCTGCAAAGAAGGTCTTCCAGAATCAAGTGGAGATGTGCAACATATTAGAGAATGGGTTTATCTGCCTTGATTATTCTTTTGCCTGCACTATTTAAAGTCACTGTTCCAAATTATGAAGCATAAATTGAGAAGGCATCAAGATAACTTCGACAGAACTAGAGAGATCTTCTCCCCAAGGATTTCCCATTTGCAACATCCCCAAGCTATGTCAAGAAACAGGCTATTTTTAATCAGGCTAATTCAAAAGTTTGCATTTTCATTGGGGGGGTGTTCATGGGATTTGATGGAGATTGTGACAGAGGGAGGGGCTGTGGCTCAGTGGTAGAGCATGCAGAAAATCCCAGGTTCAATCCCTGGCATCTCCAGTTAATAGATCTGACAGTAGGTTATGTGAAAGAAGAAGAGATTGGATTTATGCCCTGCCCTTCACTACCCAAAGGTGTCTCAGAGCGGCTTACAAACTCCTTTCCCTTCCCCTCCCCACAACAGACACCCTGTGAGGTAGGTGGGGCTGAGAGAGCTCTGACAGAAACAGCTCTTTTTCAAGAACAGCTCTTATCAGAACTACGGCTTGCCCAAGGTCATCCAGCCAGGTGCAAGTAGAAGAGTGGGGAATCAAACCCGGTTCTCCCAGATTACAGTCCGCGCACTTAACCATGACACCAAACAGGCTCTACTGGAGTTCCAGGAAAGCCACTGCCAGTCTGAGTAGACAATACTGACCTTGATGGGCCAAGGGTCTGATTCAGTATAAGGCAGTTTCATGCAAGGTTCTTTTGCTGCTGTGATCAAAACCCGGGCTGCCTGCAGCTCCTTCCTGCTGGACTGCATTTTGTCCTTACCATACAGACCAGAAGGTGGCAGGCTTCCAGCTATGTAGTCAGAGGCTGTTTTGGTTTGCTTAACTCAGCCCTGCAAGGGCTCCCTGCAAAAAAGTAAAAAATAAAAATGGCAAAGGGTATTTTCTTCCCATGTAAACCAGGCTCATCCACACTAGGACAATAGTCCAATGGGAATTGGTCGAAGTTCCTATTGCGCACTCACAGTCCTTAAGAATCCATTGCCCAAGCATGCCAATCTTCCTCCTCTATATCTATGAGTAACATTTTTCTGGCATCAAAAGTAGCAGAACTGCTCCACCCACCAATAACCCAGGAATTTTTATCAGTCAAGGGTGGTATTTCCAAATTGTTCCCTCTCCCATGGTTCCTTGCAAGGAATGTAGAATGTAAATTACAGATGGGTTTCTCTACCAAGTGATTTATTTTTCCTGTGCCTTCCTTGTTATTCCCTGGGTCATGCATTCCTTTCTGTGAACGAGATCGCAAGCTTATCGGCAAGATTAGCAGGTGGTGGATGGGAGCGCTTAGCTTTGACTATAATGAGCTTGACCGTGTGAAGCATCCTTGTTTACCTTCACACGGAGCCGTTTCTTCTCAGGCTTTTGGGCGCGCAGCTGAGTCTCTACCCGCCTGGCGGAAACCATGTACATTGGTTAAGGCCCGATTCGAATGCCTTGCTTGCCCTGACCCAGGTATTCTAACAGTGCGTTTGTTCCTGTTCTAACACATGGCTTTGAATAAATACTACTTTCTTTGAAACGTGTACGGACTTCATTGCTTTGGGAAGGGAGACTGGACACCTGCTTGACTTCATTTTGTCCTTACCATACAGACCAGAAGGTGGCAGGCTTCCATCTATGTAGTCAGAGGCTGTTTTGGTTTGCTTAACTCAGCCCTG
This sequence comes from Gekko japonicus, assembly GCF_001447785.1. Taxonomy (NCBI): domain Eukaryota; kingdom Metazoa; phylum Chordata; class Lepidosauria; order Squamata; family Gekkonidae; genus Gekko; species Gekko japonicus. The sequence goes on from NW_015170393.1 coordinate 15,637, forward strand.
CAACGGCTCCCTGCAAAAAAGTAAAAAATAAAAATGGCAAAGGGTATTTTCTTCCCATGTAAACCAGGCTCATCCACACTAGGACAATAGTCCAATGGGAATTGGTCGAAGTTCCTATTGCGCACTCACAGTCCTTAAGAATCCATTGCCCAAGCATGCCAATCTTCCTCCTCTATATCTATGAGTAACATTTTTCTGGCATCAAAAGTAGCAGAACTGCTCCACCCACCAATAACCCAGGAATTTTTATCAGTCAAGGGTGGTATTTCCAAATTGTTCCCTCTCCCATGGTTCCTTGCAAGGAATGTAGAATGTAAATTACAGATGGGTTTCTCTACCAAGTGATTTATTTTCATGTACACGTTATTCTCGAAGGAAGTCACTGACTGACGACACGCCCAAAAGGCAATGGTCACCACTTGTTATGGTGGGAAGGGGTGTCGAATTGCAGTTGACTTATGACAATCCTGTAGGGTTTTCAAGACAAGAGATGAACAGAGGTGGGTTGCCATAACCCTGGAATTCCTTGGTGGTCTCCCATCCAAGTAGAACCAGGGCCCACCGTCCTTAGGTTCTGAAATTTGGTGCCATTGGGTTAGCCTGGGCCATCTGGGTCACCACTTGCTATCTCTCCCTATTGCCTCAGACCCCAAGGCACCCTCTTTTCCCTCACTATGGACCTCTACTGGGTCTCTCAGTACTGCTATCAGAGAGTTGTTCAGAATGACTATTTTCACTCTTTAGAAGCCCTACATATCCCTGGACTCAGAGGGCTGCCTAATGGACATCGCTGCATTTGTGATGTTTTCCTCACATTTATTATTTATTTATTTATTTCATCACATTTCTATACCGCTCCTTCCCGGAGGCTCGGAGCGGTGTACACATATACATTAATCATCTAACTAGGGCCACATATATTTTCAGGGGAGATGGGTGCCTTACCAGGCACCTAAGCAGCGTAGGTTTTTTTGTCTGTGACGGGTCTCGCTGAAACCAGATGGCAGTGTTGTTCGGCGTAGGTCTTTTTCTTTGGCTCGGCTCCCCTGGGGCGGTCCTCTCTGGTGCGCGGCTGCCCAATGAGTTCCACTGGTCTCTGTTCCGCAAGGCTCCGACCGCACTTACGTCACCACGCCTCTGTGTTGCCTGGGCCACGCTTCCATGAGTCGCCTGCCGTCTGCCGCCGAACCGCCTGATCCGTCGCCATGTTCTTACTGCCAGCTCGCCGCTTGTTGTTCGCTGCATCGCCCAGCCGCCACTGCTGCCCTCCAATATTGGAGGTAGGGTGCCCCCCACTCCTAAGGAGTGGGTACCCATTTGTCTACTTGCCATTAGGGCTTTCGAGCTGCTGGGTGGGTGGGAGCTAAGACATGGGCCGGGAGCTCACATTGGGTGGCCCTGCCCACTTCACCTCCTGCCTCAGGGGAATGGGGCTTAGGGTTGTAAGGTCTTACTAGTGTCCCAGTGGGGGCTCCAGCTTCGCTGCTGGGGTCTTCTGGTCAACATAGAATTTTTACCCAAATGCTAGAGTGTCCCCTGCATGACATTGGGTCTGTGTGTGACTGCAATAAAAAAGGCCAATGCTAAGCTATGCTATGCTGGGGATTATTAGGAAGGGTATTGAAAACAGTTCAGCCAATATCATAATGCCCCTATATAAATCGATGGTGCGACCTCGTTTGGAATACTGTGTGCAGTTCTGGTCACCACACCTTAATAAGGATATTATAGCTTTGGAAAAAGTGCAGAAAAGGGCAACTCGAATGATAAAAGGGTTGAAACACTTTCCCTATGAGGAAAGGTTAAAGCACTTAGGGCTCTTTAGCTTGGAGAAACAATGACTGAGGGGTGACATG
>NW_015170393.1:17660-24221 GCF_001447785.1 Gekko japonicus
AGTCAATCCCTTAGTTTCTGTGCAGAGGAGATAGATAACGTCTTGTTTGCTGCGTACCAGTTAGAAGAAGGGGTTTTGATCATGCAGAGAGAAGAAAGCAAGTGAGGGTAAGGCATTCCTCTAAAATATGGCGTGTCCTCTTACTGTGATCTTGCCTCTTTGCACGACTCCTTTGCACGACTTCGCAGCCTGAGTCTCTAGACCAAATTTTGATAAAAGGACAATCGGTAGCAAAGTTGGATCAAGACGAATATGATAATCCAAATGGGCACTTGGAGAGATATTGGGGAGTCCTTGAAAGAAGTAGCTGAAAGTTTATTGTACAGGAAAAAATGTTACTGAACTGTGACTTGAATATATTAAAATAATTTCAGAGGGAAGCCTTGTTGGTCCGTAACACAGCAGCAAGATTCAAGTCCAGTATAACCTTAGAGACCAACAAAATTTTCAGGGTATCAGCTTTTGAGAGTCAAAGCTCCAAGGAGATTTGACACGCAAAAGCGTATCGTTCAAAAATCTTGTTGATCTCTAAGGTCCTACTGGAATCGAATCTACCGGATAAATTTTTTTTTTTAAATATCAGTTCAGAATTGCACTCAATTTAAATTTTCATTCCAGGCTGCTTTGGAAGGTACTCTCAGACACAACATGTGGATTTATTTTTGAACTTCCATAATCTCCTGTTGGTAAATGAATCTAAAGTCACTTTCAGCCATGGTTATTTCCTTAGACATAATGTCAATCATCTTGTCTTGATGTACGCTGCTTCCCCAGTTCAGATGCCTAGAACTGAAATTCCCATATCAAAGTGGGTGGACACTTCTTTTAATGTTCCAGTTTTCTTCCTTTTACCTTATCCATTAGTACTGACTGAGAAGGAAGAAAAGATGATGCCAAAAAACCTGAACTTTCCCCAACTTATCTATCTACTTACCTATCCTCATACAGCTTTCCTGCCTGTTGCTTTCTATTTTGATACACCATATTTAACATATTAATTAATTTGATTCATTTATACCACACCTCTTCCCTCAATACTGACCCAAGGTGGCTCGTATCATTCTAGTCTCCTCTATTTTTCTTCACAATAACCCTTTGAGTTAGGTTAGACTGAGAGAATGTGACTGTCCCAGGGTCACCCAGAGAGCTAACATGGTCTGAGTGAGGATTCGAACCTGCCTGTCCCAGATGTCTCTTATCCACCACACCACACTGGTTCTCAATCCCTTCTGTCAAAACAGTTTCCCTTGTCCATCCAAATTCTGTCCTTCCAGTAGACCATTCCTGTCCTTCTCTTTCCATCCACTCATCTGTGTCTCTGTTCACCTCCAGGAAATGTGTCAGCCAAGGTACAGCTATCTTATTCATCCACATTAACTCTTCATTCTTCTTTAAGGTTAATTCATTTCTCTCTCCCTTTCATTCATTCCATTCCTCTCTCAGATCACACAGTGCTTTTCTCTCTCTCTGTCTGTCTTAATTGTCTACATGCATGCTTGTAGTTCTAGAATGAAGCTGGACAACCACATGTGGAATTGCATCAGTCTCCAATTGATGTGGAGTGGCATCAGTCTCCAAGCACAGATTGGTGTGCATTGGTGTATGTGCGCATAGACAGTTCCTGAAATTACATAGACCTTAATTTTTTTGTTCAGTGATTACAATCACAGTTCCAAGTTCCAGCCTTGGAATTCTTGAGTGAGTGGTCTTCAGAAATTAATTTCCCCTCCCTCACAGGGGAGACAAATTGTATGCTACATGTTGTAAAATCACTTCCAACTCACACAGACCCTATGCATTAATGACCTCCAAAATGTCCTATCATTAGCGACCTTGCTCAACTCTCTCAAGCTGAAGGAGGCAAATTGCATAAGGATGGTTTCCTTTCTGCTCTGTAATTTTAGGCTACAGTAGAATATACACCTAGATTAATAGTTTATCCATATCTTTTTTTACAATAACTTTTTATTGATTTTCTACAAGACTATAACAATGTAAAAAAATTAACATGTGAGAGCATATAGACAGATTTAAGTACAATGTCAGCTTAACAATGTTAATTGGAATTTCCAAAATAAAAATATAATTATCTTGTGCATTTGCATATTAGTAAAACAATCTTTAATCAATTCGTTCAAACCCCTCACCATAAAGTGATTGTAATCTGTTTGAGATGTAACAATAAATGTTTATAACTATTACAATTGTTATCCTGTCTCTTACCACAATTGCAGAGCATCAATCTCTTTGGGAGTGTCCTCAAATTGTTTTAGATATTCTAAGATAGGTAACCAAGTGGTGATAAAGGAGGAAGGAGCCTGAAATCTATCAAATCTTGCAAGGTTATCCGAGAGTTTCGCCATAATATATAACCCCCACAACTTTCTATGCCACTGTGAAAGTGTGGATGTCATTGTCATTTTCCAGTGGAAGGCAATGACCGATTTTGCTGCAAAAAGCAATATGGAGACCCGTTCCACCACTGAAGGAGCAGAGCCATGAACTACCCAACTGTTCAAAAACAAATGTTCTGGGATAGGCAAAATATCTATGATATGGAAAGATTTTATCTGTTTCAGAATCAACTCCCAGAAAGGTAATATTTTGGGGCATGTTACCCTTTTGTCATGTGAGCCAGTTTATTGGGGGTGAGGTACCAATGAGCTAGTATCTTAAACGCTTGGAGCTTCATCGTGGTGACCTCCGTTTTAAACGGTGGGGAGGACCAAATTTTATGCCAAACTTCTTCTGATAGCTCTGTATTACATTCTTTGTGCCATAGAGATTGATAGGAGAGTTGAACTATGTTATCTAATGAGTTCAATATCGTGTATATTTTAGAAACCAACCCTTTCACCGTTACCTTCGCTATTCTAATTACAGCCTCAAGTACTGTGGGAGATTGTTTCATTACTTGATCTAATTTGAGGTGAGTATATAAGTTGGATATTTGGAAGTACTGGAACCACCAATGAGCTAGTATCTTAAACACTTGGAGCTTCATCGTGGTGACCTCCGTTTTAAACGGTGGGGAGGACCAAATTTTATTCCAAACTTCTTCTGATAGCTCTGTATTACATTCTTTGTGCCATAGAGATTGATAGGAGAGTTGAACTATGTTATCTAATGAGTTCAATATCGTGTATATTTTAGAAACCAACCCTTTCACCGTTACCTTCGCTATTCTAATTACAGCCTCAAGTACTGTGGGAGATTGTTTCATTACTTGATCTAATTTGAGGTGAGTATATAAGTTGGATATTTGGAAGTACTGGAACCATGGTATGACATGTTTTATTTTAGCTTCCAGGTAGTTTTTTGACAGAAGGTTGTGTTTATGTGTAAGGTCCTGTAAAGTAGTGATATTAGCCTCCTTCCATTTAATAAAATCTGGATTACTGAGTCCTGGAAGGAACCACGTTTGATTCAGGAAAGATTGATGTCTTGATATTGGAGGTAAAGGTTTTGACCTCAGTCGGTCCCAAGTATTTAGAATTGTTAAAACTACCGGGTTTGTTTTAATCATCTTTGGCCTATAAGATGGCTTTTGCCATATACATTTTTGTATTTCGAAGGGAGTTGCATAGTTGTTTGCTAACTGTTTCTGGTCTGAGTTAGGGTCGGCATTCAGCAATTTGATCGTGTGAGTTCCATATCTTTTTTTTTTCTTACAGCGCTATAGAAATAGAGTTATGGATTCAGTCAATTGTTCAAGGGTGGAAAATTTCATACTTCTTGGTTTCCCGCATGTTTGGGGAATCAATGTCAGTTTCTTTGTGGTCGTCCTCATGCTATACATGTTGTCCATCACAGGGAATGGTCTCATTGTACTCATTGTGAGAATCAACAACCACCTCCAGAAACCAATGTATTTCTTCCTTAGCAACCTCTCTTTCCTTGAGATGTGGTACACCACCACTGTTGTCCCCAAAATGTTGGCCAATCTCCTCTTCTCAAAGACTACCATCTGCTTCTACTGCTGCATGGCACAGCTTTACTTCCACTTCTTCTTTGGCGTGACAGAGTTTTTCATCCTGACTGTCATGTCTTTTGATAGGTACTTGGCAATCTGCAATCCACTGAGATATACCACCATCATGACCTCTGGTGTTTGCCTACAGCTTTCCCTGGCTGCCTGGTCTGGGGGCTTTTTCTCCATCCTTTTTCAAATAATAATGGTTCTAAAGCTCCCCTTCTGCAGTTCCAATATTGTCAACCATTTTTACTGTGACATAGGACCACTGTTGACTGTTTCAGGTGGGGACACACATTTGATCGAAGCCTTTAATTTTCTGATTGCTGTGGCTGTAATTGTGACATCTCTACTTCTGACAGTCATCTCTTACATCTTCATCATCTCCACCATTCTCCGCATCCCTTCAACTAGTGGGCAGAAGAAGGCCTTCTCCACCTGTGTCTCTCACCTGACTGTGGTTAGCATCTTGTATGGGGCAGTCCTTTTTGTCTACTTAAGACCCAGTGCTTCAAAGTCAACTTTCAGCCACAACAAAGACATCTCTGTGCTCAACATTGTGGTCACCCCAGTGCTCAACCCTTTCATATACACCATCAGGAACAATGAAGTCAAAGCAGCTTTGTGGAAACTCTTCCAAAGGAAGGCCTTGGCTTAGGGAAATGAATGATCATTGGTTTACACTGCCAGCATTTGCCGAGCCGCATCATATTGGCCCAGTCTGATATCTCAAACTATAAAACTGCCACACTTTCCCCAGCTTTAAATTCAGTACAAGTCCTTATTCAGAATTGCAGGATTCAAAACCACATTCCTATTGATAAGGGTGTATAGGCCAATCTATTCACCTGCGTATACAAAAGAAAACAGTTCTTATTGCATTCAGAGGTTTTTTTATTTAATTTTTTTTGCATCCCCAGAGGGATATTTTTTTTATAAGACTACAAAACTACAAAGAAAATATAAGGGAGGGGGCTAACATCTAAGGATAAAGGATAGATAACCACACTACACTAAAAACCCAAGAGGAGGAGATCATATACATGTTAATTTAAATGTTAGTAATAAAAGTGTTAATATAACAATATACTTGTAGAGTTCTTGTTTATCTCGGCTTCAATGTTAGTATGTTAGTTGTGTGTGAGGACTTTCTGAGCATCTTTGTGTTAGTTGCTTCAAAAGGCAATTTTCAGAGTCTTTCTGCCTTTACTTTGGTTTTCTATCTCTAAAATCATATATAATTTTTGTTAAAAAAAACCCTTTTTTGATAGTGTTCCTATTTATTGAGATTGTGGGCACATTATGGTTTTTTTGGAATCTTGTAATTACAACCATTTTTTTCACATTTTTGTAATTCTCAAATTATATTTTGCACCTTCAATATTCCTCCTATAACCTTGCTAGAATTACTGTCAGAACTCTGGTGCTCAGTACCCCCTTTTTTCTGTTATTCAGAGGTTTCCTATACACACACACACACACCGGTAATTCAGGCCTCCTCACATCGCCATAGATGATGGTCTCTTTTTGCCTATTTCTCATTGCCAAAGATGAGGGGGTACTTCAGATTGTCAGAGTCCTGCAGCAATCAGTTCTCAACAACATTCCTTCAGAAGGTTCAAGTTTATTGAGTACAGTAAAGGCAGGTCATCTGTGCATACATTCTGTGTCAGAACTGATTGCAAGCACGCAAAATGGGGACTTATATGCAATTCAAAGGGGACTCCCTGATGGGTCTGACCCAATCAGGGAATAAGCTAAAGCCCACCTAAGCTAATGGGTTTGCATTCCCAGCGAAAGCAGCAGCAAGGTATCAAGGTCACTGGCCTAAGCTAGCAGATAAGACGAGACAGGAAGAAACAAAAGTTAAGATTACATTACAGCAACAGACCATCTATCAGCTTCCCCCCCTTCCACCAGCTATGACAGCGGGCTAGCTGACACAGATAGGTCTGGCCAAGTCAGTTCATGGTCAGAACCCATAAAGTGCTGCCAGCAGAAACAGTGCAGGTTTCGTTCTGCATGAAGTCAAATGAAAAGCACACAAATACAAATACAATACCTTTATTGGCATAAGAGATAAAATATAATGTGCACACTGAGGATAACCAACCTACTTCTCCATCTAAAGGGAATGGAAGCCTTAAGGGCTTGGAAGCATAATATATGAGTGTTATATATTGGAAGCGTAATGTATTAGTGTGCATATCATGAGGGAAAGGGGCCAGCAATACAGCAGTGCTGACATTTGACCCAGGGTGGGTATGCTGACCTCTGTGCAGACAGAAAGGAGGCCATTAGTCAGGGTCATCTGTGCTGAAAAGAGGAGTGAAGGATTAATCCTTGTTAACCTATCTTGTTAACACATCCCTAGTTCAACCCATCATTTTGAGTCTTGTTCATTTCCAAAGTGCTGGTAAGTAATCGTTACAACTCAAAACCATGTACTAAGTTCCCATGGTTCCATCTGCTATTTTTTTCCCCCTGCGTTCTGCACCCACATCTGCACACCTGAAGCTACTAGAACAGATTCAAATAGTCATTATTTGTTTTGGTTTCTCAGTTTCATGTTTCATGCATTGAGACCG
>NW_015170393.1:24295-44422 GCF_001447785.1 Gekko japonicus
GGTCGGTCATATCTAATAATCCAATTTTTACAACTTCCCTTGGGGAACAGAACATTCATTTTTCCCTACTATTGTGCTCTATCCAAACCATGGGGCTCTGTCCATGAAGGGCACCTTTAAATCCAATCTTATGGATTGCATTCAACGCTTTGAGGAATACATGGTGAAAATAAGAACATAAGAACATAAGAGATGCCAATGTTGGATCAGGCCAAAGGCCCATCCAGTCCAACACTGTATCACACAGTGGCCAGAAATACCAGTGCCATCAGGAGGTCCACCAGTGAGGCCAGGACATTAGACGCCCTCCCACTGTTGACCCCCCCCAAGCACCAATATTACAGAGCATCACTTGCCCCAGAGTCCCTATCTATACCTTGTGGCTAATAGCCACTGATGGACCTCTGCTCACCTCTGGTGGCAATCGAAGTACTGTCAACTCGCACCTAACATACGATGACCTTAACCCTAACTCTAACCCTGTAGTGTTTTCAGCTCAAGAGATGAGCAGTGGTGGTTTGCCATTACCTACCTCTGCATAGCAATCCTGGAGTTCCTTGGTGGTCTCCCATCCAAGTACTAATCAGGGACGACCCCGCTTAGCTTCCAATATCTGATGAGGCTGAGCTATCCAGAACCATCCGGGTCAGGGTGCTGAGGAACACATATGAAAGTGCAACACTGTAAAACACTGAACATTATCATCCCATTGCTATTTATCCTACAAATCTGAAGTCCTTTTGTCAGTCTGGTTTACCCTATGCAACAAAACAATATTTACTGTGTACGCTTGAGCAATAGATAACCGGCTTTATCTCCAAGACCCAAATTCAGATCACACAACCATGTGTTTCCCTAATGGTCTGCATCGCTAGATAAGGAGAACAGAAATTGGATACCTGAGGGTCTCACAGCTTGACATGCCAGCGCATTGTTGGTTTACCTCCTTTACACTAGCATGCCTCAGGGTTTGGGGTCTTGAAAAATGGTTCTGGGGGAGAGATTAGCTTCTCCTCCCCACCTGCCATGGTCCTGAGAATGACTGAGCCCCACACCTTTTTTAAAGCAAGATCATTCCTGTGGTAAAATGGCTGTGGCATTCTTGGTTTGCCCTTGAGGGTGCCATTTTGTCTACTTGTACCTTAGTTGCCATGCTAAGTAGTCTACAGACTAGCCTCAGGACTGTGTTGTCAAAGCCTTCAGTGCCAGCTTTCCCTAGCTTGAGATATTGCCAAAAAAACAATGGTGGAGAGCGTTCACAGTGGAGAGCATTCTTCTATTGTGGTCCACTTTATAAAAATGGCTGCTAAGAGGACAGCGGTTCAGCCAATCCTGTTTCACATAGTGGCTAACCAGATAAGTCCTAGAAGGGCTTCAAGAATGGCCAAAGGCCTTCCTCCACCGTTTCCTCCCGGTACTAGCTAACTGCCTGAGAGAATGGAGCTCCCATTTAGTGACCATGGCTAACAGTTCCTTGAGGATTGGTCTTCCATGAACTTGTCTAATCTATCTTTAAAGCCATCTGAGGTAGTCACCCCCATATTGCGGCAGAGAATGCCACACTGATTGACTGTGTATGCTGGAATGTTACTTAAAGATGAAAACTCGCAGGTTTCAGCTCTTAGTGCAAAGTTTTGTGCAGCAGCTTACGACATCTGTCAGAAAGTTTTGCATACTGAAGAATTCTAACAATAATTGTACTTATTCACTTCTTTAATTATTGTTTAGCCACTGTAACTTATTTAATTATCGTTTACCCACTGTGTCATACCTATATTTTATTGTAATCTGTGTGAACTGTGACTTGTGCTGGTCTATGACCGTTTTAAAAAAGATTAGATACAGATTGAATCAATGGTGGTGGTGGAAATTTATTTATTTAATTCAATTTCTATCCCACCCTCCCTGCAAGTGGGCTCAGGGCGGATCACAAGGTCACACAAGTCATGACAATAACAAATATAAATTAAACAATTTAAAACAGTGATCAGACAATAGAAAGAACAGTGCCTCAACAGCAAAGTTCAGTTTTGGCTGGTCGGGAGCGTTTTCAGCAGGGGAGGCCAGAGATAGATTTGGATGTCCGCCGCCTCAACCCGAAAGCCCAGCGGAACAGCTCCATTTTGTAGGCCCTGCAGAACTGCAACAGATCCCGCAGGACCTTGATCTCAAGTGGGAGCTTGTTCCATCAGGAAAGTGCAACTAATCTATTTCCCATCAACTGAATCCTCCTGAATCTATTTCCCATCAACTTCATTAAATGTCCCCATTGGGTTGGATCCAACGGCCTTTTCTGGGGGCAGGCCCATAGCCTGTGTGGGGCCCACGGGGCCCGGCCTTCCTGCTGGTTTTATGGGGCCCCTCCCCTGCTCCCCCTCCCCCCTGCCCATTGCTGCCGCTGCCCTCCAAAATCAGCGCTGCCGCTGCCTCCTTCTCTGGCATCCCGGACCCACAGGTACTACGCTGTTCCTCAGCTAGCGCAGCCGCAGGCTAATTAGCGGCTGGTTGCCTTTTAACCCCTTCCTTGCCGTTCATGTACTGGGCGGTGCGCACACCTCGCTGGCTCCAGATCAAAGAGTTAACAAGGCTTTGCTAAATGACGGTGCTACAGTGGCAGGGGGGATGCGGCAGCTGCCTTGGCTTGGCCAGACGTCACGGGCAGGCACCGAGGTGCCCGCTTAGGTGCCTTCCCCTGTCGTCCCCACGCTCCTGTGAATGCCGTCTCTCTCCCCCTTCGCTCCCATTTTGTTCTGCCCCCGTAAAGCAAAATCAAGATGAATTAGCTTCCTGGGAGGGGGAAAGAGCGAAAGAGAGAAGATCGCCTCCTGTAAAATAATTGCCTAATTTGTACCCATTACTTCAACCTCACTAAAGATGTAACAACCTGGCTAACTTCATTCCTTGGAGATTTACTGAGGTATCATAATCCTTACAGAGGTTGAGTTTCCTTGAAGGAAAATAATTGATTTAATTTGTAAAGAAGAAGAAAGGAGCAGCGTGGGGGGGGGGCGATACTGTCGATGGTAGGACCCGGCCTTGCTTTCACTGAGCTTCCTGGGAGGTGAGAGGCTCGCGGGTTAGGCTGAGGCGCGGCCGGCCCTCCTCGGGTTTTCACGGTGAGAGACGAACGGGGCTGGGCGAGCCACCGCCTGCTTCTGAGCAGCAGCCCTCGACTTCCTCGGTGATCCCCCATGATCCAAATGCCAGCCGTGGCTGCCCCCGCTTAGCTTCCAAGATCTGAAGCCACTGGGTCGGACAGGCTCGCCAAGAAGGGACAGGGAAAGCTTGGTGGATTTCTTCACGTTGTCATGACTTCGTCATGGCTGTTAAAGGCAGCATCTGGCTATGACCCGGGGCTCTTTTCTCTGCCTCTCCGCACCCTGGGCTGCCTCCCCTCCCCCGCTGCTTCTCTCCCTCTCCCCCACTCCCCCCGTACCTCCAGGGCCTGAGGAGGTGAACCTTCCCCCCCCCGCTTAGAGGGCACACTGCGCTCTGATCCGAAATCTGGGACTTCCAGCGGGGGGGAAAAAAGGCTTCATGGATTCCAGGTGCTGGGGAAGGAGGCTGGCTTGGAAGGCATCCCAATCCCCCTGTAGTCCTCCCTGGGTTTCTTTCCTCCCAGGGGGAAAAGAAAGAGCGAAGCAGCCGCAAAGGAGGGGGGAGCTTGGAGAGAGAGAGAGAAGGGGGGAGGGCATTACATCACTTCCGGGTGATGTGTGAGCAGCGCGCGCACACACAAACACACTCCGCCCCCCCACTTTTCCCAGGGGCCCCCCACTAGGAAGGCTTTAGCTATGGCCCTGTCTGGGGATGAAAAAAGGGATGGAAGTGCCCTCTTTGACCATCCCAAAAAGTTATACTGAGAATCATAGAACCTGCATGGACAAAATACATGCAGAATGTGGGCTGTAGTAAGGAAGGAAATTTGGTGAGACCAAGAGAAAAACTGGCTGGATCGAACCCAGTGTCTACTATTAAGGGAGAGAAATATTTCTATGAATCCCCTATTAAAAATTTATTTGATAACGAATGCTCTAATTAATTTGTCATCGTGATAAATTTTGATGGACCCCCCACAAACATTTCCCTCAAAAATCAACAACAGAACCTTAATTTTTAGCTTCTGAAGCATAAATACGGTAACAGCCATGGGAAGTATCCTATATGTTTGTGCATATTGGTGGCGGTGGAAAGTGCTCTCAAGTCACAACTAACATACGGTGACCCTGTAGGATTTTCAAGGCAACAAACGTCCAACAAACTGTCAACCCTGGATTTCTTTGAAGGTCTCCAGTCCATGTCCTAACCAGGGTGAACCCTGCTTAGCTTCAGAAATCTGACAAGATTAGGTAGCCTGGGCCGTGGTCCAGGTCAGGTCACATTCTGCATATTACATGACTCTTACTTGTTGAACATGGAGATGATTGTCATAATCTGTTTTTTATGTAGGAGATTGACCCAAGTCTTCTTAATAATTATATGCTGGACCTTTCTGGCTGTATTTTTACCAGTGGTCTAATGTAATGTTAAAGGTAAAGGTGGCTCAAGTGGTTAAGACACTGAACTGCAGGCTGTGGAAGGTCAGTAGTTCAGCAGTTCAAGACCCGGGTGCCGCATGACGGAGTGAGCTCCCGTCTCTAGTTCCAGCTCCTGCCAACCTAGCAGTTCAAAAGCAAGAAATTGCAAGTAGATAAGTAGGTACCACTTCGGTGGGAAGGTAACAGCGTTACATGTGCCTTGGTGTTTAGTCATGCCGGCCACATGACCACGGAAACGTCTTCGGACAGCGCTGGCTCTTCGGCTTTGAAACAGAGATGAGCACCGCAACCCTAGAGTAGGACTCGACTGGCTTTCGAGCAAGGGAACCTTTACTTTACTTTAATGTGATGTTACATGTAATCTGTCAGTAGAACCTTTTCACCACAATGGGATGTTCATTCTGACCCTATAATCAATCCAATACATTTTTTACTATCACAAGCATTTTCTGACCATGAAGAGGTATGTGTATGTGTGTGTGTTTTTTAAAGTCCCTTGGTCTCAGCTTCTCCACCAGGTGTGATTCTTAACCTTTCTGAAGCAAAACCAAACTCCTGCTGTTCATTTTCTGTGTGTGTGCAGCCATCAATCATATTTCTGCTTTCTCATCTCCTCAATATAGTAACTAGGACTTCTTCTTTTTCTCAACAGAGCTCCCAAAAGCATTCAGTGGTGACTATTGAAAGACCCAGGTGTTAAAATTCTGAGAAATACCCAGATGAATGTATCTCAGAATTGGCAGTTTGATAGAAATGATCAACAGCCATCCAGCAATGTGCCAATGAGGAGTTTATTTGGGGGAATTGTTTAAACCATGGTGTGAAAAGGTGATGATTGAACTTCAAAAGAGCTTTGCCAAAAAACTGAGTGTTTCAAGTTTCACAATGACTAACATGTTTTCTGGTCACAATGAATGAGAACGAGTTTTGTTCTGTTTGCACCTTTAACTCAGAAGTAGAAAACCAAGTTGGTAATTGTGTTTTATCCCTCCAGAGACATCATTAAACTTCACCTTTTTTAAGAATAATGAATGTTTGCCTCAAAGAAGTTGGTAAAGGGCAAATAATATTTGAGAATTAAATATGAGGATGGTATTTGTAGTTTAAACTCTCCTTGCTTTCCCAGCTCTCTGAACAACACAGATCTATCAGTAGATAAGAGCAAGAGTCCAGTAGCACCTTAAGAACATAAGAGCATAAGAGAAGCCAATGTTGGATCAGGCCAATGGCCCATCCAGTCCAACACTCTGTCACACAGTGGCCAAAAATACCAGGTGCCATCAGGACATCCACCAGTGGGTCCAGGACACTAGAAGCCCTCCCACTGTTGACCCCCCCCAAGCACCAAGCATATGTGGCAGGGTATGAGCTTTCACGAGTCACTGCTTACTTCTTCAGTGACTCACAAAAGCTCCTCCCCTGCCACATATTTTGTTAGTCTTTAAGATGCTTCTGGACTCTTGCTCCTTTCTACTTCTATAGACAGACTAACATGGCCACCCATCTTGACAGGTCAACCAGTTGACCATCTTTATCTCATCACAATGTCTCCTTCTGACAATCATGCTTCTACCCATTCTTCCACTGTGTTTTGTAATATACTGGCCCCGGTCACACTAGGGGGAAAGGCACGGCTAAAGTGTGGCTTTTTTGAGCCGCATCAAAAGAGAAGCGTGGCAGCGGGATCAGACAGATCCCCCCCACCCGCCGCGCAGGTCCTCCCCGGCATGATCAGATGCCGGGAGGAAGCCACAGACCGGAGAGCGAGGCAAGCCCGCTGCACATGCGTGTGCATGCGCAGTTTGGCAGGACCTCGCATGCTACGGGAGAGACAGGTGTGCCGGCGATCAGATGGCCGTCCCTGCAGCGGATTTTCCGGTAAGTACTAGTGTTTTCTAGGGTTTTTTAAAAATCCGCATCTTCGGCCGGAAGAGACAGATCGGGGACGGGTGCGCGCTGCTTCCCAAATGTTGTGGTGCGATCGCGCCCACTTGATGCACCCCCAATCCGTCCCTCTTGTGGATCAAAGCCTCCCATGTGACCGGGGCCTCTATTACCCATCTCAAAAACATGGCAGGATATAAATAAAGAGATGCAATGAGAAAATCCAATAAAATCTCTTATTATTATTCTCCTTCTTCCATCCACAATCCATCTCTATAAGAACATATGGATAGCTGTTTGAAGACAGAACCAAGAATCGTTGGCCTACCATCCTCATTCCACAATAGCCAGCCAGGTGCTTCCAGGAAAATCCACAAGTGAAGACAGCATTCTTCTCCCCATTGTTTGACCCCAGCACCTGGAATTCAGTAGCCTGCTGCCTCTGAATATGGAGGTTCCAGGTAGCTATCAGGGTTAACAGCCTCTGATAAGACTTCTGAACATCTCTAAATTCAGTGAAGTCTGACTTAAAACAATATAAGCCACATCTTGTGGAAATGAATCCTATACATTAATTGTGCACTGTGTAAATAAGTACTTTTTTTGAGTCTGTCCTGAATCTATGGTCCTTCAACTTCAGTGACCTCCAGTTCTGGTATTATTGGAGAGGGAGAAAAAAGGGATCAGTGTTGCATCATGGTTATTAAAGTGACAGATGAGCTAGGACTGGGGAGCCCTAGATTCCAATCCCCATTTTTCTTGGAAATTATTGGGTGACTTTGGGCCAGTCTTTTTCTCTCAGCCCAGCACTTCTTGCAAGATTGTTGTGATAATACAAAGGAGGAAGGGAGAACAATGTACACCATCCTGAGCTCCCTGGAAGACTGAATCAATAATGTGCCATCAAGTAGCAACTGATTTATGGCAAACCCACCCTCAGGGTGTTCAGGGCAGAGGTGGTGTTACATTGCCTTCCTCTGCATTGTAACCCCAGTCTTGGTGACCCCATAAGGGTTTCAAGGCAAGAGACAAACAGAGGTAGTTTGCCTTTACCTGCTTCTGTGTGGGAGCCCTGGACTTCCTTGGTGATCTCCCATCCAAGTACTAATGTGGGCCAATCCTGCTTAGCTACCCAGCTCTAACAATGGCCTCGGTCACATTGGCCGGATATCACAGGGGGGAGGCGTGGCTAACTGCCCCGGCACAGTTTAATGTGCAATTATGCAATCAGACGTGCCGGCAGCACACCACGGGTCCTTCCCTCGGCACCGGCGGGTAAACGAGGGACCGGAGTGGAATGCCGCAGGCTGGCGCGATCACACCACGGGTGTCTGGAAGCAGCCCGTGGCAAACATTTACTAGTACCTTGGAGGTACTAGTTTTTTAACTCGCATTGTCAGTGGTAAGCCATGGGTGCGCTCCACTTCCCAGATGTTGGGGTGTGATCGCACCCAGATAATCCACCCACCATCCGTGCCTCTCCCACGGCAACTTTGCCGTGTGACCGGGGCCTCAGTCTAGGATGGTTCCCTGGAGGAAGGAGGATAAAAAGTACTGAATTTTTCTGCAGCTATCATGATTGATTATATATACCACTTATAATTTCCTTCATTAGTAATCTTCTCATACCGTTTCCACCCATCTCTCCACCCCTCCATTTCTTCAGCCCACTGCTACGTTCCTCCACTTCCTTTCGGCTCCCTGACTCTAAATCAGCCTCCTCAGCACTTCTTTCCTTCCATGCCTATACCATATATTTCAGAAACTTGTTTAATAACGAAATTTCTCAGTGCTCCCTTTGTAACTGAACCACTTTCCCTTCAATTGTCTGCCCTTTCCTTTAAGTCTTCATCTCTCCTACATACTCTCTCAACATGTTCTTGTTTCCCATTTGACTATGCTCCCTTTCTTCAGTTGTTTTGCAGAAGGCCCAAATTTATTTATTTATTTATTTAATTTCATTTATACCCCGCCCTGAGCCCGCATGCGGGGAGGGCGGGGTATAAATGAAATTAAATAAATAAATAAATAAATTTGGGCCTTCTGCCCTATCCATGTTAGTTTCTTTACATATTCCAAGTCTGCATCCAACCCAACAAAGCTATAGTGTGAGGCTTTATTTCTTGATAATTTTCACTTCCTCCCAGAAGAAGGACTGTAAATGTTCCAATACTTTTGTTCCCTTAAGAACTTGGAATGGGACTGAACCAGTTCATCCCCCCCTCAAAAAAACCCATTAGCTGTTCTTCATAGGGGAGGGTATTCAATATTCAGGGTGCAACCACTGGAAAGGCTCCAACCTTCTTGCCAATTAAACCTCTTCCAGTATGGACCATCAAAAGACAAACAATTGGGTTCTAGATCAAATCAAGCATGAATTCTCTCTAGAAGCTAAAATGGCTAAATCTGGGGTATTCAAATTTGGCCATACCACGGGGAGAAAAGTGGAAAATGCAATAATGCTAGAAAAAGTTGAAAGGAGTAGCAAAAGAGGAGAGCCCAACATGAGAAGGATTGGTTCAATAACTGCAGCCATGCCTTCGGTCTGCAAGACCTGAGCAGAGCTATGAATATAAAAATGTTCCGGACGTCACTAATCCATGGGGTTGCCATAAACCAGAAGCAACTTGAAAGCACATAACACCCAGAGTGTCACACAAAACAGGGCCTTCACAGTTGGCTATGTTTGTATTAGGGTTGCCAGCTCAGAGTTGGAAATTACCAGGAGATTTTGGGGGTGGAGCCTGAGGGGGCAGGGTTTGGGGCCTGATGCTCTAGAAGCCATTTTCTCCATGTGAACTGATCTCTGTCCCCTGGAGATCAGTTGTAAGAGCAGGAAACCCCCAGCCACCACCTGGAGGTTGGCAACCCAAGTTTGTATTACAGAAGGTGGCCTTTCAGAATGCCCTGTCCCTTTGGTAGAGACCAGGCCAGAAGAAGAATGCCCTGTCCCTTTAGTAGAGACCAGGCCAGAAGAAGAATGCCCTGTCCCTTTAGTAGAGACCAGGCCAGAAGAAGAATGCCCTGTCCCTTTGGTAGAGACCAGGCCAGAAGAAGAATGCCCTGTCCCTTTAGTAGAGACCAGGCCAGAAGAAGAATGCCCTGTCCCTTTAGTAGAGACCAGGCCAGAAGAAGAATGCCCTGTCCCTTTAGTAGAGACCAGGCCAGAAGAAGAATGCCCTGTCCCTTTAGTAGAGACCAGGCCAGAAGAAGAATGCCCTGTCCCTTTAGTAGAGACCAGGCCAGAAGAAGAATGCCCTGTCCCCTGGAGGTTGGCAACCCAAGTTTGTATTACAGAAGGTGGCCTTTCAGAATGCCCTGTCCCTTTGGTAGAGACCAGGCCAGAAGAAGAATGCCCTGTCCCTTTGGTAGAGACCAGGCCAGAAGAAGAATGCCCTGTCCCTTTAGTAGAGACCAGGCCAGAAGAAGAATGCCCTGTCCCTTTAGTAGAGACCAGGCCAGAAGAAGAATGCCCTGTCCCTTTAGTAGAGACCAGGCCAGAAGAAGAATGCCCTGTCCCTTTAGTAGAGACTCAACATGTAGATATGGGCAGACACAATTTTTCATGGCATGGAGGTGAAGAAGGGACAACTCGAGGGACTTGTTTAAAAACTGGCAACCTTAATGGCTGGTCCTATTTGCAGCCTTAAATGTCAAAAGGGGCACTCTAAATAGTGCCTGGAAACAAATTGGCAATCCAATTGAATTAGGGTTGATATGGATGGTCCCAGGGATTAGCCCCTTTCAATAATTGGTGGACCATATTTTGAACAAATGTTGATGGTGGAAATTGCAATTAAGTCACAGCTAACTCACTCAGCCTCTTAGGGTATCCAAGGCAAGAGACAAACAGAGGTGGTTTGTCCTTTCCTGCCTGTGCATAGTGACACTGGACTTCCTTGGTGGTCTCCCATCCAAATATTAACCAGGGGCAACCCTGCTTAGCTTCTGAGATCTGACATGATTGGGCTATCCTGGGCCAAGCAGGTCAGAGAGAATAGATGTTAACTTTTGTAACACTATCAAAAGCAACACAGTTTTAACATAGGACTGTCACCCCATTTATTGATTTAACACCTTTTTTTTCAAGACAATTAGTGTTTTGACCTTTTTTCCTTCTTTTGCCAGCCTCAGAGATCAGTGCACTCAATAGCTTGCAAGAGGAAGTCAACATAAAAGTCACCCCTGCACACATGACTCTCTTTGGTTTCCTGTGTCAAAAACATCTGGTGGTCAGGACAACCCGTGAAAGCAGAGACCAAGAAATGAAAAGACAATTTTTAGCAGTTCTTTGCAAATTAGTTTGAAAAGAAAGAAAAAAATAGAGCAATTATGTGGGGAAGAATTTTTTAAATGTTTGTTTAGCTGTGTTATCTAGAGGCCGCCATTTTGTAATCAGGTTACTTGTGCTAAGGGTTAAGTGGATTAGGTTCCATTTTTGTGTCCAGGTCATTTGTTCACCAAAGTTTCAGAGAGAAGGGTGGGCTGCAAATAAAGTAGACAAGTGGTGATGATGACGATGACAGATAGATAGATAGATAGATAGATAGATAGATAGATAGATAGATAGATAGATAGATAGATAGATAGATAGATAGATAGATAGATATGCGGGGGCAGTCTCGCCCCAGTGTCTGCCTGTGTGTTTGTCCTGGGGGCACCGCACTTTGGAGCAACTGGCACCAGAACCATGCTTTGGACCAGCACACAGAATGTGTCCCCTCAAAGGGGAGGGTCCGCTGAAGACCTGGGTGTATGAAGTGTGGGGGTCCAAACCTTATTTTGGGTGCAGGGGCACTTCCTTTTTCAAATCTCCTTTGGAATACAGGCCTCAGGGAAGCCCTGCGAATAGAAGCTCATGGCATCAAAACCGGTGTTTGGACCGGGCATCACTGTATGTCACCTCGCAGGGCACAGTCTCAAGAGGATGGCAATGTGTCATTTGGGGTGTTCCAAATATTGGGGGGGGCAGTCTGGCCCCAGTGTCTGCCTGTGTGTTTGTCCTGGGGGCACCGCACTTTGGAGCAACTGGCACTGGAACCGCGCTTTGGACCAGCACACAGAATGTGTCCCCTCGAAGGGAAGGGTTAGCTGAAGATGGGGGTATATGAAGTGTGGGGGTCCAAACCTTATCTTGGGTGCAGGGGGCACTTCCTTATTCAAATCTCCTTTGAAATACAGGCCTCGGGGAAGTCCTGCAAACAGAAGCTCGTGGCATCAGAACCGGTATTTGGAACGGGCATCACTTTATGTCACCTTGCAGGGCACAGTCTACAGAGAGTGAGGATGTGTCATTTGGGGTGGTCCAAATATTTTTTGGGGCCCTTTGGCCGCAGTGTCTTCCTGTGTGTTTGTCCTGGGGGCACCACACTTTGGAGCAACTGGCACCGGAACTGCGCTTTGGACCAGCACACAGAATGTGTCCCCTCGAAGGGGAGGGTCTGCTGAAGGTGGGCGTGTATGAAGTGTGGGGGTCCAAACCTGTGCATGCACAGTTCGGCAGGACCTCGCATGCTGCAGGAGAGATGGGCGCGCCGGCGATCAGACCGGCCGTCCCTGCAGCGGATTTTCAGGTAGGTAGTAGTGTTTTCTAGGTTTTTTTAAAATCCGCATCTTCGGCCGGAAGAGACAGATCGGGGACAGGTGCGCACCACTTCCCAGATGTTGTGGTGTGATCGTGCCCGCTTGCTGCACCCCCGATCTGTCCCTCTCACGAATCAAAGCCTCCCCTTGTGACCGGGGCCATTAGATGATCAGATGAGCCATTTTGTGGTGTGAAAAACCTCCCCCTGAAGTGGGAGAAAATCTGCTTGGCAGATCCCAGGTTCATAGAATAGAATCATACAATCATAACAGTTGGAAGGGACCTCCAGGGTCATCTAGTCCAACCCCCTGCACAATGCAGGAAATTCACAAATACCTCCCCCTCCACACATACCCAGTGACCCCCTGCTCCATGCCCAGAAGATGGCAAAAAAAAAAAACACCCTCCAGGATCCCTGGCTAAACTGGCCTGGACACAATTGCTGGCCTGGACAAAATTGCTTCCTGACCTCAAAGGGGCAATCGGCATTTTCCTGGGCGTGTAAGAAAGGGCCACGAGAACTAAGCAGGTTCAACCCCTGGCATTTCCAGTTAAAAGATCAGGTCATAAGTGATGCGAAAGGCCTCTGCCTGACAACTGGGAGAGCTACTGCCAGTCCGAGTAGAATGTACTGACCTTGATGAACCAGTGGTCTGATTCAGTACGAAGCAGCTGCATGTGTGTTCATGTATGTCTTTTCTGATTTGGCCATCTTAGGTACATTAGTTGTGTTGAAGCACCCACAAAGTTTGGGCATGGGACCTCTGTCCTCCTTTGGGGCCACACCCAAAACAGCTACCTTGTACACTGCATCTTGATGAACTTTTTGGAGAACTTATTTATTTATTTATTAAAACATTTACACCCCATCTTTCCTTGTGGTTCAGAATGGGTTACAAAAATTGTTTATAAAAATTATATTTGTGGTGGGAGCCAGCGTGCTGTAGTGGTTAATAGTAGTGAACTCTAATCTGGAGAACTGGGTTTGATTCCCCACTCCTCCTCCACATGAAGCCTGCAGGGTGACCTTGGGCCAGTCACAGTTTCTCTCAGAACTCTCTCAGCCCCACCTGCCTCACAAGGTGACTACTGTGGGGAGAGGAAGAGAAAGAGACTGTAAGCTGTCACGAGACTCCTTATGGTTGAGAAAAGTGGAGTATAAAAACCAACTCTTCTAGAAATTACACTTAAAACCAGAATAAAATAACAAACCTCAAATCTCGCCATCCCTCTTCCATTAAAGGATGCCAACTATTCCTATGTATTCAATTAAATATCATTTTAATCCATTGAAGGGAAATATTGAAAAAGAACCAAAATGTTAGGAAATCAGACGAGAGGATGTGAAAAGTCACAAGAAGCATCGAGAGAAAAGAAAAATAAAGCATGCGCAAAACCGATTGTGGGGGTATTCTGTGCTTCCTAAAAAAATGTATTTCACACTAATCTCAAAGCCTTGTTGACTTGAGTGTTTGCTTTTTCTTTTCAAAATGCTTCGTAAACAGCAACAGGATGTAAAGGTCTACTTTTCGAGACGTCACTTCAGGGATCTCGGCTTATTTTAGAACCCTGTGGTTACCCCTGTGAAATGGCCAGCTGCCGCTCTGCATCATCATTTGAATGTGGAGTGTCAGCATCGAGGCAGCTGAAACCAAAAGTCTTTGGTGCATGGCTGAGCAGGATGCTGTGAATCTTGAGCAAAGCAACAGTTCCTGAACAGGATCCTGCAGGGCATCGTGCTTGTTTTAGGCTGGATGCGTGTGTTGACTTGAATTAGAATAAGGATGGCCCATGGGTAAATAAGAACATAACATAAGAACATAAGAGACGCCAATGCTGGATCAGGCCAGTGGCCCATCTAGTCCAACATTCTGTCACACAGCGGCCAAAAATACCAGGTGCCATCAGGAGGTCCAGCAGTGGGGCCAGGACACTAGAAGCCCTCCCACTGTTGCCCCCCCCCCTGCAAGCACCAAGAATACAGAGCGTCACTTGCCCTAAACTGAGAGTTCCTATCTATACCTTGTGGCTAATAGCCACTGATGGACCTCTGCTCCATATGCTTACCTAATTCCCTCTTGAAACTGTCCTTGCTTGTAGCTGCCACCACCTCCTGTCTCCACATAGAAGGGAGACATTGCATCCAGATGATAGGAACTTCACTGTTAAATCTGTGAGCTCTATTTCTGACCTCTATGCGTTTTGAAAGGACAGATGGATCCTGGGGCTGGGCCAAAAAACTACAGTCTGACATTGTCTGTCTACATAACCATCAACTTAGACGAATCCATGAATGGTCTGTAGAACCAGAGGGCTGGAAGAACTAAGGCCCCGGTCACACGGGCCAGATATCACGGGGGGAGAGGCGTGGCTAATTGCCCCAAAGGAAACTAATGTGCGGCCACCCGAGCACACGTCCTGGTTGAGGTCCTGTGGTTAGGGGAGAGATGCCGACCAGACGGGTATCCTGCAGTGCGGCACAGAAGCCGTGCCGCGCGATCGCACTAGCAATCGCTCTTTGTGCGCATGCGCTGTTGGGAGCTCTTGCGCAACCTGCAGAGACTTTGGAGACAAAAAGACAGCCTTGTGTTTGACGAACAGCGGCGGGTGCCGGATGCCACGTAAGTCCACCGGAAACGTGATCAGATGCCCGCCCTTGCCCCGCGGTTTCCGGAAACTAGTACCTCGGAGTTACTAGTTTTTTTTTTACTCCACATCTTCAGCGGGAAGCCTCGGGTTAGCCACAGGAGCTCTACGCTTCCCAGATGTTGTGGTGTGATCATGCCCGGAAAATCTGCCTACCATCCATATCGTCAGCGCAGCAAATGCTCCTTGTGACCGCAGCCTAAAAATGTTAGATCCGTCCCAAGATGGGGCCCTGAACTAAGAACCAGTGTTATGTATATAATAAAATACAGGTCACATATGAAATTGCCTTACACCAAATCAGATCATTGGTCCATCAAGGTCAGTATTGTCTACTCAGACTGGGAGTGTTTCTCCAGGGTCTCCAGTAGCGTTCTTCCATATCACCTACTGTGTCTGTAAAGTGTGGCCAAGTCACTACTGACTCATGGTGACCCCTCACCAGGTTTTCAAGGCAAGAGATGAACAAAGGTGGGTTGCCATTGCTGGCCTCTGCATAGTAATCCTAGCCTTCCTTATTTATATATTTATTTATTTTTCCAATTTATACCCTGCCCTTCCCGCCAAGGCAAACACAGGGCAGCTTACATAAACGTAACTACATAAATAACAATTAAATTACCATAAATACATCTAAAAACAATTCATTATAGAACAGTGCAGTATCATAAAGTGCTGTTTTAATTTCACAGCAATGGCGTTACCATATGAGTGCATTCAGTAGATTATCTAGATGTTCAGCTCACTGATCTTTCCCAGGTATAATCGGCAGGCACAGGCTGTCAATAGCAAGCCAAGGGCCAGGGCTCTATAAATTTCAGTTGTTGTTGATCATGGTGGCGGCTCTTTAACTGAAGGCCTGGTGGGAGAGCTCCATCTTACAGGTCCTGCAGGGCCCTGATCTCTTCTGGGAGCTCATTCTACCAGTATACAGCTGCCACCGAAAAAGCCCTGGCCCTGGTTGCAGCCAGCCTGGCATCCTTGGGAGCAGGGAGGGTCAGTTGGTTTTGTGATCCTAACCGTAGTGCTCTCTGGGGTACATATTTGTACCTTCCTTGGTGATCTCTCACCCAACATATTGTATGATCTCCCACCCAACTACATATTTGCACCTTCCTTGGTGATCTCCCACCCAACTACTAACCACGGCTGATCCTGCTTAGCTTCCAAGCTCCAATGAGATTAGAACAGCCTTGCTCATCCAGGTCATCTACTCCCTGGTCTTTTAAACTGGAGACACCAGGGATTAAACCTGGGGCCTTCTGCATGCCAATCATATGATCTTCCATGGAGCCACAGTCATTGGGATCCCAACCATTCCATCATGCTTCACCATATTCCAGACAAGACCCAGCCACTTTTGGTCAGTAAAAGAGCTTGTTCTGGGCTGCTAGAAAGCCTCCACCATGTAATCTAGGCGGAGCCAGTGGGGTGCAGCGGTTAGCATGTCAGAGTAAGGAGACCCAAGTAGAGGTCCCCCCCTCTTGTTGTAAAGCAGACCATGGGCAAATAATTCTACCTCCACCGGACCTATTTCACGGGGTTGTTGCGAGGATAAAGCAGAGAAGGGACAAGACGGGTATACCACCCTGAACTTGGTTGTGTTGGGAAGGGCTGTCAAGTCACAGCCAACTTATGGTAACCCCTAAGGTTTTCAAAGGAAGAGATGGGCAGAGGGGATTTGTCATTGCCTACCTATGCATAAGGAAGGCCGAGCACCAAAGAATAGATTCTTTTGAACTATGGTGCTGGGGAAGACTCTTGAGAGTCCCTTGGACTGCAAGAAGATCAAATCAGTCAACCCTATAAGAAATCAACCCTGACTGTTCCCTGGAAGGCCAGATAATTAAACTGAAGCTCAAATACTTTGGCCACCAAATGAGAAGGGAGCACTCACTGGAGGAGACCCTGATGCTGGGAAAGATTGAAGGTCAAAGAAGACGAGGACGGCAAAGGATGAGATGGTTAGACAGTGTCATCGATGCAACGAACATGAAATTGAGCAAACTTTAGAGGACAGCGAAAGACAGGAAGGCCTGGCGGGATCTGGTCCATGGGGTCGCAAAGAGTCGGACTCGACTGTGTGACTGAACAACAACAACAACCTATGCATAGCAACTCTCAGCTTCCTTGATGGTCTCCTATCCAAGTAGTAACCAGGGCTGATCCTGTTTAGCTCCTGAGATCTGATGAGTTCAGGCTAGCTTGAGCAACCAGGTCAGGGCCCCCTGAACTTGGGGTAGGATAAAATTGCAGTCAAGAAGTTGATACACCACTAGAATTCAATTGCGATATTGACACTTTGCATGGTATGGGTTTCTGGGCACCATTGTAAGAGGGACTGGGTATCACGTGTCTGACCATAAGACATTAAAATCATTGTGTATTCTGGCTATATATGTATAGGTTGAAGTACTTAGGTACCCTATTTCAGCTTTCTATCTAGTGTCAAAATACTGTTGTCATTTCTGAATGACCACCACTGGCTGACATTAACCACTTGTCCATGTTTATTTGTTTGAGACTTTGGGGTTTTTTTTCTACACTGGTGAACCTTTTTTTTCAATACAATTGGTTTTCGATACATGTATCACTTCCTAGCTCCATAATCACAAATGCATTTCCCCCCTTGGGACCTGCGGGGGGACTTGTTCCCTGTTGCTATGATTTCAAACAATGACTCATCTGTGCTTAATTAGTTTCCCCCCTCCACAGCCAACTCATTATTGACTTTTCCTAAGGTACCAAAAAGTTTATTGTCACATCATCAAAACTTTTCAGCACCAATTAACTCCCAAGTCTATCAATTAAGTATGCAGGTCGCTTCCCCTTTTGAGCTGAATGCCCCGAAAGGGCCAAAGGTCTTCCTGGGTTAATTAAAAGTGTTCTGCACCTTATGTAATTCTCAAGGGATGCAAGCAGAGGGGGAAATGCACTAACTTCTTCTTTTGCTGTAAGATTTAGTTCTTTCTTTCCATTTAATGTTTCAGCTTGAGAGGGGGGGGTGATGGACAACAAAGTTCAAAGGCCAAATCTTGGGTGGATCATGATTAAATTGCTTAAAGAAAACCCAATATATTTTATTTCTTCAAGTTACCTGTGTTTTGCAATAATTAAAGCAATATAATCATCACACAACTCAAAAACTATGTTTTGGACCCCCCCAAAAAAAAAAACCTTCTGAAAAGGAGATTTAGTACATCAGCCAAAACAAACAGTCAAAGTCTCATGAACGCAAAAGGTGGCGCTATCCATTCATCTTTATTATTTCCCACAAGCTGTACAGAAACAGAACAAAGAATGTTAACTCATGTTCTGTTTCTGTACAGCTTGTGGGAATAGACATTTGCCTCCATGTTCTGGTTGGGGCTTCCTGACTGGTCACAGTGGGGAACCAGATACTGAGTTTGCTGGATCTTTTCATCTGGCAAGGCTCTTACTTCAGCTTCCAACTGTATGAGAAGAAAGTTCACATAATAGGGGGAGTGGTTTCCAGGGGTGTAGCCAGGAATTTCTGGGTGGTGGGGCAGGGGAGCAGTGATGGTGGCAGGCTGCCTTGACTACTCACCTCCACCCAGGGTTATGGCCATGGGGGAGTGTGTGCGGCTGTTCAGTGGGAAGGTGCCTCTCCTCCTTCCCTGCCTCTGGCCTGCTGGCTGCCCTTTGGATGTGCACCTCCAGCCATGTGCCTCTCCTCCCCCCTTCCTCTCCCCCCTTCTCCAGATGTGCACCTCTCTTCCCTGCCTCCAGCCCACCAGCTGCCCTTTAGACAGCATGTCCGGCCCCGTGGGGGGCCATTCCCACTGTGGCATGGAAGATGGGCAGGTGGACAGCAAGGGATGGGTGAGGTGAATTGTGGGGTCTGTAAGGCACTGGAACAGTTGGCGATGGTGGGGCATGGCTAACAAGTGAGGGGGCACGGCCCCAAATTTCCCGGCCATAGCTATGTGCCTGGTGGTTTCATTTTTTTCCATTTGCAAGCAGACTCATAGAAGACAGTTCCATCAATGGCTACTATCCATGACACAGGGGATTCCAACATTCAGAGGCAGGAAGCCTTTGAATGCCAGACCTAGGAAACCTTGGTCCCTATTGACTTATTCCCTTCTTTTATGTGCCACCTTTCCCCGAAAGGGGAAACCAGAGCAGCTTACAACTTTCACGTTTCCTCCATTTTATCCTTACACCAACCCTGTGAGGCAGGTTAGGCAGTGAGTGTGTGACTTATCCAGGGTCACCCAGCAAGCTACCATGGCACAGTGGGCATTTGAACCTGAGTCTCCCACGTCCCAGTCCAATACTTTAACCACACTGTATCGTAACACTTGTGCCCTGTTTATGAGACCTTCGGGGTAATTGGATGGTTGCTGTGCAAAACAGGATGCTGGATTACATGGACCAGTAGGTCTGACCTCAAAGGGCACTTCTTATATTCTTAGATTTTTTTTTTTAAAGGAAGAAGTTGTGAACATCTCATGCAGGTTCTCATGGTGTACTCCAGGCCCAGGATGATCATTTCAACTTCTGTTTGTGCTGACTAGGCCTCAGTTATCAGAACCAGTGAAATGGTCAAAGATTCTGTTGTTCCTGAGGAATGGATCTCATGTATTTAAGCATGTCCCCAATTTTCTGGTGTTTCTTGCTGTGAATTCCTAATGTCTGGGGGATGCCTTTAAAACATTTTATTGGGGTGACGTATTATCTCCCCTAGGAGCTGCGGTGGCTCAAGTGGTTAAGATGCTGAACTGCAGGCTGTGGAAGGTCGGTAGTTCAGCAGTTCGAGACCCGAGTGTGCCGCATGACGGAGTGAGCTCCCGTCTCTAGTTCCAGCTCCTCCCAACCTAGCAGTTCAAAAGCAAGAAATTGCAAGTAGATAAATAGGGACCACTTCGGTGGGAAGGGAACAGCGTTCCGTGCGCCTTGGTGTTTAGTCATGCCGGCCGCATGACCACGGAAACGTCTTTGGACAGCGCTGGCTCTTCGGCTTTGAAACGGAGATGAGCACCGCAACCCTAGAGTCGGACTCGACTGGCTTTCGAGCAAGGGAGACCTTTACCTTTTATTATCTCCCCTGTCCCTTCCCACAACAACAACTGCCCATCCAGATAGCAGACATTACTGAACTTGTTTGAATGGAGGTCTAGCTTCAGAGGTTGGGCACCTTCAGGAAATTGCGAAGGACTCCGCAACTTGGAGTGACCATCACTGCTCTCGATCCCAATGTGAAGAGGCAAAAGAAAGGGCCAGGATGTGATTTCGCTAACCAAGCATCCTGTATTTTAATTCTTCCATCCCTGAAATTGCGAAGGACTCAGCACCTTGGAGTGACCATCACTGCTCCCCATCCCAATGTGAAGAGGCAAAAGAAAAGGGCCAGGATGTGATTTTCGCTAACCAAGCATCCTGTATTTTAATTCCTCCATCCCCTCTATCAGCAGGGGCACCTGGGAGGAGGAACAAGAACAGCTGTAGTTG
>NW_015170393.1:44582-45992 GCF_001447785.1 Gekko japonicus
GCCTCTGACAGTAGCGGCAGGGGGGGTTCTTACTTGGGGGGGGGCTAGAAAGGATTTTGTAGAGAGCACCACAACTGTCAAGGCCCCTTAAGGGCTGGAAAACACCTCATCTGTGGAAGAGAAAGAGGGTCAACAGTGGGAGGGCTTCTAATGTCCTGGCCCCACTGGTGGACCTCCTGATGGCACTGGTATTTGTGGCCACTGTGTGACACAGAATGTTGGACTGGATGGGCCTTTGGCCTGATCCAACATTGGCGTCTCTTATGTTCTTATCTTCTTATGTTCTTATGATCTGGGAACTGGTTCCACTATTGCTTGTCAGAGTTATCTCCCATGACCCTGAGGCCCTAGAATGAAAGACCTCAGAGGACCTTAGCAATCTCAAACATATAGGGCCAGTCTATAAAACAGAAGTCCCTTTGTCTCTGATCCAAGCCTACAAGATCATTACAGATGAGAGGTCCATGGAGATATAGCCCTGCTGCAGTAAAATGACATCAGTGAAGTAACATCAGTCCTCTCTAGGAATCACAGGGGAAACCTGGAAGTGATGCCAGTCTTCTCTAGGAATTTCTAGTTTTACAAAAGAGTTTCCAGCAATTCCTAGAGTAGCATGACATCACTCCGTTTCCCATGCCAACATCCACCCACCCATAGCCAAGTTCCCCTGGTCTACCACTGGTAGCCAAGCCACGCCTGGTAACGCTATCTGCAACTCTTTCTACTCCAAACTCCACATATGTTCAGATGC
Organism: Gekko japonicus; assembly: GCF_001447785.1. Classification (NCBI taxonomy): domain Eukaryota; kingdom Metazoa; phylum Chordata; class Lepidosauria; order Squamata; family Gekkonidae; genus Gekko; species Gekko japonicus. The sequence continues at coordinate 45,334 of NW_015170393.1, forward strand.
ATCACCGGCATGGAACTTGTAAATATATACCCTAACATATATCCAGGGCATTCCATTTTCTTGTCGTGTATTTTGTATTTGTGTGTGTGTGCCCACGCATGCATTCCTGGAAGTCATGACGACCTCTGGCGTTCCCTAGTGGTGGGGCAGGGAGGACTTTCAGAGAAGTGAATTGATATAACCTGCCTCTGCCTCCTGGCCCTGGTATTCTTTGGATGTCCCCCATCCAAGTTACTCTGTGATCCACCCTGAGCCCACTTACGGGGAGGGTGGAATATAAATTTAAATAAATAAATAAATAAAAATACTAATGAGATCAGGCTTGCCTGGGCTATCCAGGTAAGCACCAGGACATTCAATTTCCCAAGCTCTACACTAGATATACAGATCAGAACCTGAATGTGTTTGGGTCTGTTCCATGCACAACAACATACTTGAATGGCTGTAGGAATAAGCTTTGCAGACAGTAAACAAGACCCCAATCACTGACAGTAAACAAGACCCCAATACCTGACAGTAAACAGAGCCCACTTACGGGGAGGGTGGAATATAAATTGAAATAAATAAATAAATAAAAATACTGATGAGATCAGGCTTGCCTGGGCTATCCAGGTAAGCGCCAGGACATTCAATTTCCCAGGCTCTACACTAGATATACA
>NW_015170393.1:46032-46227 GCF_001447785.1 Gekko japonicus
TAGCTCACAAAGTAGAACTTTTGCTCACAAGACTCCACAGCTTAGAGGGAGCATCGACCATCACCCCCCTTCACATCTTTATCTGTAGTTGAATGAGTAGGGGAAAGGAGAGTAAGAAAAGGACTTAAGATTTGTAGGATTGGTAGTGATGGGATTTTAATGTTCAGTGTTTTATTATTATGTATTTGTTCCTCA
>NW_015170393.1:46966-47216 GCF_001447785.1 Gekko japonicus
AAAGTATTTGAGCTTCAGTTTCATTATCTGGCCTTCCAGGGAACAGTCAGGGTTGATTTCTTTTAGGATTGAATGTGTACCCTAACATATATCCAGAGCATTCCATTTTCTTGTCTTTTATTTTGTATTTGTACCCACGCATGCATTCCTGGAAGTCATGATGACCTCTGGTGATCCCTCGTGGGGCATGGGGGACTTTCAGAAAAGTGGATTGATATAACCGGCCTCTGCCTCCTGGCCCTGGTATTCT